>NW_025109362.1:0-4871 GCF_011392965.1 Frieseomelitta varia
TTTTCCTTCCTCTTTCCGGATTTCCCCAGGTCCCGTCCGTCGCCGAAAAAAAAGTAAAAAAAAAAAAAAAAAAAACGTCGGTCGAGCACCGTCGCAAGTGTCAGCAACTTGCGTTCGATTTTTCCGGAATTAAGTGCTGGAAATATATTTTTTTGGATCGAAAATTTTTATTCCAGCTGATGTTGCGACGAATAATAAAATATTTATTCTAATTAACGAATTCGATTTTTGGGAAAGTTAAAAAGTTAAGACTTTCGTCGGTCGAATTGAAAAATTAAAAACCGAGATTGAAAAGAATTCTGGTGTAGTTTGTGAATTGTGTCAAAGTTGATATAAAATTTTTGCATCAAATTTCCGAATCAATTCTTATTAACTGTAGATAAATTTTGATAGTTGCGGAATCACTTTCATTTATTTTTACGAATAAGAATAAACTAGTGAACGGTATATAAAGATAAAACATAACTAATGGTTCACGACCATTAGTCTTATCTTTTTTCGAAGGTAAGAGAGTTAAAATGGAGAGCAATTCCATAAATTTCGTGGGGATTTAAAATTACGCCAGTCGAACGGAAAGGGCAAGAAGGACAAGAGAGATATATCTTCTGCGTTGGACGCATTCCGGATTTCCCCCATTAATATCAAACTTTTCCAGGCTCCAGGTATATTTTTTTCTAATTGAAAAGGTAAACATGTTTACGCAATAATTTTTCCTTCGCTCGATTATAAATTAAAATGTGATGTTTAATTAAAAAAAAAAAAAAAGAAAAAGATTTTTATTTGGCTTCTACTTCTTCGGTTATCATAAAAATTACAAAATATCCACCAGTTTATTTATCGCGTCTCTCTTGTAACACTTCCAAACAAATTTCCACAAATTATTAAATTACAAACAACATATAAAATCATGATTAATCGTCCGACTGATAATTCGTACCATTCATCACTTTTCACGTGAAACCGGGACGTTTTACCCGGCTACTTATAAACGGCAAACGTGTGCATACGTGGAAACATTACCATTCACAGGAACGAAATCGAATTTTAGGCGAAAGTGTTGATCTCACTGAATGAAATTCTTTGTATAATTTATTTAACAGCTGTTGGCGACATAAGCGCCGTATTAATTTAATCGTCGGCGGTCAATTTATATTTTATTCCGCGATTAATTAAAAAGATAATTTCCCCCCTCCGTCCCGTTGTAATTTTCGTATTGAGCCGAATATTCTGACGGCGAAATAAATCAGTTCAACAGGTAAATGTCTTTAATAATTAATACGCGTTGGCGGACGATGCGCGCGGGAGGAGGGAGGGAGGGGGAGGGGGGACAGACGTAACATCGTAAAAACAAATTCTTCGTTGAACGCATGCGCATTCAACCATATCCTCTTCCCCCTCGAAATCATCCCTCTCTCTCCCCCTCATGATCGACGACGATAAATGAGAGACGCAAAAAGTGAAAATTAATGCGTAATTGCGAAGCGGTTTTCGAAAACGTTTACACGGCATCGAATACGACGGGAAGCATGTTTGAAACTGAGCCAACAATACGCGTCCCGGCAGCACGTGTAAAGATGCAACGACAAATATTTATATTTTTCGGTTTTAATGGAAATTCATGTTGGACGCGTAGCAGGCCAATCGCGGATTAACGATTTGTATTAACCAAATGTAACGGCCGCTTTATTTCCGCAGATATTCCGTGCAAATAGACACGCGTAATCATTGCATACACACAATCCGCTAATATATTTACATTTTGATAAACCTCTTTCATCGATAAACCCTTCAAACGCGTAATAACTCGTAATATCGTTTGGTACCGCACGGGAGGGAAATCGACGAGTCGAAGGCTTGATATGTTAAGCGAGATTAAAATAAAAAAAAAAAAATATATATATATATATAAGGGGTAGGGGTGGGATAGGGATATATAAATAAAGCCAACTTTTTTTTATTGCTCTCTCAGGATCCGGCGAAATGCGCCGTGACGATTTATCGCTTCCATTCCTGACGGTGAAATAAAAGAAAATGGAAGTGCCCTGCCACGAATTACACGTAATGTAATGCGCGGATTGACGTTGCAAAGTTTGACGCGCAATTGGGAATAGAAAAAAAAAAAAATGGTTTTGATTGCAACATGTACGAAGATAGTGAAATATGTCATTTTGAATGACTCATTCGTCCCAGGTGTCTTAGAAGCCGTGAATTTTTTGAAAAAATAACCATATATATACATATATATATATATATATATATATGTATATATAATTTCACAGCTATTTAAGAAATAATGCTACGAAAAACAGGTGTGAAATCTTGCTTGTTTAATTGTACATCAGCGTTCAAAAGAAGCAAATATACCACATTAAAGTATAGTATAGTAAGGTGCATTTAAATTTAATAAGCTAATGCGATATATATTCATTTCAGAGTATATATCGACCTCTATATTCTAAATAAAACATTGATTGATTTAATCTTTTCTATTTTCATCTTGTGCTCCAAATAATTATGAAGCTACGCACTGTGAATTGTGTTTCGAATATACATATATATATACATCAAAATAAATAAAATGTTACCAAATTTCCGTGAAAATTTATTAAGTTATCCATTAATGATTGTGGCGTCTCTGCATCTTCTATACTACCTCTGCGAAAAGATCAAGGAATAACCTGCACAAAAAGAAATCAAAAGTTAGCACAAATGTATCAAATAAAAGCAAATATATAAAAATAAAAGGACAATCAACTTTAAATTCTTAAAATTTAAATTAATAAAGGGGAAGAGACAAGCTACCGGTAACCGGTTACGAATGAAATTGACACTGAAAAGTTTCAAAGCATCATACGATTTTATTATCGTAATACTCAATGAATCGTTAAATACCCGCGTATTAATTAAATAATACTAATGAGGAATAAATGAAAGTAAAAGAGATGCGATGTAACGTGTGTTGTTATCACGAGATTCTATAGCCAAATGACTATACTCGTGTATAGTGCGTAACACATACAGCAGAAAAGATTAGAATTTCATTCACGATGAATGTCTATTTCCAAAACTAATATAATAAAAATAGAAAGCGAAAAAGTACGTCCGTCTTCATTGGGATAAATAAAATATTAACCTTCGAGAATAGTTCCCGGATGTACCAATCTTTGTAGCGTCCTTAAATTTCATGACGTCTCTTTAATAGTTCGAGGCAATAACCAACAACCTATACAAATGAAACCAGAACAAATAAATAAATAAGTAAATCAAATAAATGTACAGAAAGTGCAAATTATGTAAAAATGAAGATCAAGACTCAAATTTTCAAAGCTTACAATATGAGTTACCAATAAACGTAACTAATAAGACAATCGAAGAAATATAATTTAATATATATACATAATAAATAATAAAAAGAAATATAATTTAATATATATGTAATAAATAATAATAATATTCAATAAATTATCGTAATAAAACATACTTCAATTAAACGAAGTTAACAGCACGAGAGTACGACGAAAGTATTGCACTGAATGATACGTCTTAACGTCCTCATGTTCAGCAACTGACTGCGTAACAGAGGTCGCATCGCATAATAATTTAATAGGACGCGAGCTCGAGCATACACGAACAGGATTTGAATTCCTGGAAAAACAATTTCTTAGAAATATTTCCGACAGCGAGAAGTGTTTACGACGAATGTCGCATCGGATATTATACACGTTCGTATAAATGTACCGAATATTACATGCTAAATTCACTTTTGGTTACTCACTCATTTATTTCATTTATTATTATTTTTTTTTTTTTTTGTTCATTCTACAAAAATGTTCATACTGGCCAATAATGATAAAGTGTACAAGGTACCTACATAAATATTAGATAAGATAAATATAGACTACGCGTAGATAATATATTTTTAACAAATTTGATGAAAACTGGAATTTAACTCGTAGAGTATCTTATAAAGAACAGCTATGAGAACGAGCGTAGATCATTAAACATTTTTTATACAATACAGTTCTCGTAGCTTGACAAATAAAATTGAATATGAATCGTTGAACAGCACGATCGATCGACTAGTAGCTACCAAACAGATTTATTAGATTTATAAATATGTGTTAATAAGCGAAACAAATAACGAAAAACCACAACGAATACTTAAGTTTCTTTGCGCACAAAGCTAAGTGTAAGTGACGGTACATTAAACACACGGCACTTCCTTTGTACTCAGCATTCGATACAACCGTTTTACACGACTGAAAAGTTCAAATCCCTAATTCCGCGTGCCGCGGTAAACCGTTTCCTAAACGCATCCGTCGAACCAACGAGGCTGCAGTTCACTGAGAAACAACCGGGCGATTGCACGTTTTCCATAGAGAAAACCAGGTTGCGTTCCGAAAATGCTCGGTAATCTCGAGGTAAATCGTAACAACGAATCACTAACTAGACGAGTTTCATGATAGCAAAATAGCGAGACAAGACATCTGTCTTCGACTAGATTTCTCAATCTTCTGACTACCACGAACGTTTACTTTTAAACGATGCTGTCGAATATATATCATCTTGCTTAACAGAATGTTACTTCAAATAACAGTTAGTAAATTACTTCAGACTAATACTTTGTCCATTTGATTCGAAATAAAATGTGCCCAGGCCCGCTCTCTCGGTCGTTCATTTGCGCGTCTGCGAACTTCGCGACTTTCTAACCTGACCGCGGGTTAAGGAACACCGGAACAGACGAAAAAGACAACGTGGAAAGTTCGTAAAAGTCAGCGCGAGCGCGCGCTGCTCTTCTTGTCGCGCTTGCTTTTTCGCCGTTCTGTTCCAGTCTCTCCAGTTTCCACTCGAAAACCGAAACAGAAAAAAAA
>NW_025109363.1:0-4875 GCF_011392965.1 Frieseomelitta varia
AAAAAAAAAAAAAAGAAAAGAAAAAAAAGAGCGAGAAAACGAAGACAAAAGGAGAACAACAGAAATGATTGAATCAGATTTAGTTGTATACCGTGTCACGCCAAACAATTCGGTATATCCGTGACAGCTGAATTATGAAGAGAGCCCCCGGTGGGTGACAACCCTGCCACCCCTCTAACCATCCTATTCCTCGTGTTTCACCCTCTCCCTCCCCCGAATGCCGAACGCGTCACAGATCATCTCGGAAGCATTGTCGATCAAAGGAGCTTCCTCGCGCGCATCTCATATTAATTACTTGCAATTTAGTCCCTTGCAATATCATGCTGCGCTATGGATCTTGCCTCTTGCAATTCGCCCAAGAATTCGCTTCGCGAGTCTTCCATCCTTCGCGAGGATGAGACTAACTTGAGAAACGCGTTCACGCGTGCGTGTTTGCTCTTTCGGTCCGTCGTTGTTAAAAACGTGAGTCATTTTTTCTTTTTCATCTGTCTCGAGAGCGTATGAAAAACAAGTTTGAACTGTGCAAAATTGTTCGAAGCGTGGGCCGCGAGTTATTGCCGAGGAATTGGAGACAAAGTGTACGTGTACGAGCGAATGCAGTTGCTTTTCACTTTGTAACTGACTTTGTAACTTTCTAAGTAACTGCGTTTAGCAAAAGTTCCGCGTAAATGAAAATGACAGACACAACGTCATCGACTGTTGTACGCGCGTGCCGTGACAGTCGAGTTTCGTTCGTTGATCTAACCTGATCTCGACACGTACTTGTCGCCAATATCGCGACTATACTTTTGTGAATTTAAAAGCATTCTATAGTGTCACTCTAGCGCAATTGACTGTCGAGTCAAATCATCGTACAATACTCTTTCACGATACGATCTTCGAAATTTACTCAAATTTACTTTCCAAGCGTAGTTTATTAGTCACGATTCAAGAATCGTTCAAAGAAATTAAATCGTTCTAGTTCTTGGAAACTGCGAGATACGTAGCTGCGGTACGTGAGCGAAGGTGTGAGCAGCTTCGTCGCGAATCATACACGTCACTTTGGCAATTCGCTAAGCGAATAAAAGCGAGAGACTCAGCCGGGCGTGTGTTCACGGTCAGCATCCTTTGTTCGACACTGATGAAGATTTGCTCAGGACGCGTGCTGCTGACCGACGCATCGGAGCGGCAGCGAGCGTATTTCGGGGGATTCGTGTATTTTGTCTAGTGTTTATCCTCTGTGTGTACCCTAGCCACCACCAGATCACCATTCACCCTACAGCCGAAGGCCGAAAGAGGCTCCGTTTTCTACGTACTTACAGACTGTACGAAGTACAGACTAAAAAAAAATCTATCGAGAGGGAAAAAAAAAAAACAAATGAAAATTTAAAAAAAACAAAAAAAAAACAAAAACGAAAAAAAAAGACGAAAAAGAGACAAAGAAATTGAAAGAAAGTCTGCACACGGGGAAAAATGTCCGAGAGATTCGATTTTCGATATTTTTCTCGTCCGGGTTTACAGGTCGGATTAAATTACCCGTGCAAAGTTTTTTTTTCAATGTATATGTACAGCTTCCAGGCATCGCGTTGTCTCGCAAAACAAGCGCACGATACGAACTGAGTATATATATATATACTTGATATTTTGAACGGTAACGCGACAAGCAGACCGTGTCGTTTTCCAAATTTCTCTTGTGACTTACCAGCTACATATTTCGGCCATTTGTTTAAGCAGTTCACCGACAATGGGAGATCACTCATAGATAAAAACAAAAACAAAAAAAAAAAAGCGCACGAGGGCGGTCGAGTCGCGGTTTTCACACACAGCGAGTATATGCTGTTGCAATAATATATCGAAACGAATGTCAGTCGTATTGGAACGTAAAAAATTAAAAAAAAAGAAAAAAAAAAGAAAAAATTGAGAAAGCAAAGAAAAGAACAGAGACAGAATTCTGAGAGTCGATCGCCCACGAGAAAAATTACATATTTCTATAGAGATGGTAGACACAAGTTTGAAATCTGCCTCGATCCGGTTCGATCGCTTTTTCTCGCGCGTCCATTAGCAGTTCAACGCCCCGAAATCGAATGTTCTGCGTATGATGATACATACGACAGAGTTCCGTGTGTGCCTGATGTGAGAAAGAGACGTACGGAGAGCGGAACGGAAGTTTGTTTTCGCCCTGTTTTACACCGTTCGCTGTTTCGTCGCGGTATTGATCACCGATCTTTTCCGAGCATCCTTGCCGTCGATAAATATACTTGAAATACTTGTTTCATTTCGGTCCAAATGGAAAATACTTTTTTTATATGTTTGTTTTACCAACGCAATTGTAAACTGATTTTTAAGAGAACCGTATATTTCATCGGTCGATGAACGGGTTATCTTTGAAACAAACGTAGTAGAATTAGAATTCCTCTTTAAACTAACTAAAGTTGTTTCGTAACTTTATGTCAAGTTGTGAAATTAATGTATATGCAAATTATGGTTGGAAACAAGAACAGGTTGCAGATCTTTTGTCGATAAAATAAATCAATGTTACGAGGAAACAAAATTCTCAAAATCAGATTATTTGCACTTGTCTAAAACAACTTCGTAATAATTTTCAATAATCATTTTTAGAGTGGAGAAATATTAAATTGTGCATGGTTAAAGGTTCCTAACCTCTCATCTTTAACTCGACCAAATTTCTACTTATCCTTTTAAAAAAAGAAGAATCGAACGTTGTTAAAGCGAAATATTTTATGCGACGAACAAAAGAAAATTGTAATAATTTCGTATGATTCATCGATGCATATTTACATATATAAAAGAATTTCATTCGTTTTGCTATGCTCTTTGGAACAAACATTTGCACGTAAAACGTGAAACTCGTTGAGAATGTTCCTTAACATTCACATACGTATAATATATATTTATTGAACGTTGAAGCATACGTACATACATCTGCAAGGGTTCGTCGTTTTCCAACCACTATGCTAATTTCTTCGTTTCAAAGATTCAAATTCAAATTGAAAAAGCATAGGATGATAGTTAATTCGTAGCCTGAGATTAATATTCCATCGGTCGCGAGACGAAAGAAAGAAAGAAAGAAATCGCAACGACGTTTTGTAACGAAACGGTCGAGAGTGTTGGCCTACGGTATCAAATAGAATTTCGTTCGTACTGACGCGACGCGACGCGACCGTGTACACACAAGAGTATATATCCCGGTGAATCAGAAATTCAGGTTGGCATCAGGATTGCTCGGACAGAGCGTGATCAATATTCGAAGATCGTCTACCGACGATGGCAGTCGGTCGGCAGGCTCCGATGGAATCTCTCCTCATTGTCAGTTCAGAGACTCGGCTCGGAGACGAGCGACGCGATAAGAGGAGGATCCTCCTCCGTCCGCCGTGCGGCGCCCGGTTACTCTCGACCACCTCGATACGAGACGACGCGAATCTCGAATCGACGTCGAGTCGAGAATGTTGGATGCCGAACGAGAAATCACGGCGACCGTGTCTCGTTAACGCGCGCGTGTGGCGTGTGCGCTTCAACCACCCGCTCTCCAAATGCATCGATCACGTGCAAAGACGCTGCAGCTCTCCATCTCTTTCTCTATTTACTATATATTACATATACATATATATATATATACACACGCGCGCACACACACGCAATCTCTCACACACACACACACACACACATATATATTTATATGCCACATATATCTATATATATGGACATTATCGTCGTTATCATCGTCGTCGTCGTCGTCGTCGTCGTCGTCGTCGTCATCATCATCATTATTATTATTATATATATATATATATGTGTGTGTGTGTGTGTGTGTGTGGTGTGTGTGCGCGCGCGCGTGTGTATGTGTGCGTGTACATGCGTGTATATATATGTATATATATTCATACAAATGTGTGTGCGTAGTTTCCAACTTGTGTCTGTCACGTGTATTACCACTCTATGTTGGACGAGTCTGTGAGCGACTGTGTTCATGTTGCGTGGCTGGCGAGAACCGCGTGTATGATGGGTACGCTTGATTAGTGTGTGTCTACGTCTATTGTTTCTATAACGGCGTGCGGAACACTGCGATGGAGCATTCGGCTTTCGCCGCGGGGTTCGCGATCAAACTTGCCGCGAATGCGGACGCGACCGCGGGGGCGGGCGAGGAGATGTCGAAGATCAAGTAGAGCGAGAACGAATCTTTGGAGCTCTGACGGGGTTCGGTCGAAACGGTTCGATCGTAAAGAGAAAAAAAAGAAAAGAAAAGATGGAGTCGAGACTCGCTACGTCGATACGGTGGCGCGAAACTTTGAAACGCGCGAAAAAGGGAAAAGAAAAGAAAAAAACGACGCCGGGAAGAACAAACGTGATCGATGAGACACGACGTGATGCGAAACAGACGATTGCTCGCGCAGTGCTGCGTACGCGCGTCCGTTTTTTTGCCCGCAAACGCGGGTTCTGTGACCGTGGTAACGCCCTTTCTTCTCGTTGGTTTTTTCCCACACGTAGTACGTTCTGGAGTTCCTTTACACCGCGGTAAGTTGCAGCTCAAGCTCTCTCGCTAATCGTTCATTAATCCAAAAGAAAAAAAAAAAAAACTTTCTTTTTTTTTTTTGTTAATGAAAGAAAAAAAAAAAAAAAGCAAGAAACAAGTACCATCTATTTGCTCGTTTCGCTCGTAACATTCATCTTACATGTTTTTTCGTATGTCCCATTATATGTAATCTATCTATCTATCTATCTATCTGTCTATATATGTATACGTATGTTCATACCCTTAGCCTGCGTATCATGTCTCTCTCTCTCTCTCTCTCTCTCTCTCTCTCTATTTCAGTTATTGTCTCTTTCCTCTCTCTCTCTCTCTCTCTCTCTCTCTCTCTCTCTCTCTCTCTCTCTCTC
>NW_025109364.1:0-4912 GCF_011392965.1 Frieseomelitta varia
CACTTTGCAAATAAATGGATTGGTCGTGGAGGTCCTATTGCATGGCCTGCTCGTTCTCCGGATTTGAATCCATTAGATTTTTCATTTGTGGCGACATTTAAAATCTATCGTATACGCAACATCGATTGAACATGCTAAAATACTACGAAATAGAATAGAGCAAGGCTTCCGACAAATTCGAGAAACACCAGGAATGATAGAGAGAGAGAGAGTAACCAGATGAATGACAAGACGCGTGCAGGCTTGTCTTCAAATGCAACGTGGTCATTTCGAGCATCTTTTGTAAAAGTAATGAAAATAGAAAATTCATTATATCTCATAAACGAAGACAGATAAGACATATATTTGTTATTATGACTTTTTTTCCATTATTTTTAGGCGTACAATGAGCTCCCTGTATAATGCATATATTTATTACTGTATTTACAAGTTGTTATAATATTAATTTATTCATAAATTAATATTTTTGCTTTGCTATTATATTTGACAAAAATTATGAAACATTGTATTTTGTAAATATGTTTTTCTTGAAGAAAAGTTACACAAATGTTTTTAGAAAACATTCATTTACATAAATAAAACATATACATGTATTTATATTGTCGTATAATGATATATTTATTTCTTAATGTATAAAGCAATAATGAAACAGATCTTAGTCATCTTGATATTAATTCTGCAATGGAATTTAGTCTCAATAAAAGTGGTCTTTTAATAAAGTGTACAATGACTTTTGTAGATTGTTGTATGTAGAATATATAAATTTTATTGTAGAATATTTATTGAAACACGAACATTACTACTGTTACTAATGTTATCTAAACTTAAACCTACATAAAAATTATAATTTGATATATGATATAATGTAAACTTGACCCGAAGTGAGTTCCACAAGTTACGAAACACCCTGTATACCAGCAGCATGTGCACACATTTCAGCCCTCGCCTCGCGTCTTACAATTGGGCAAAACACGATTTTCAGCTCCGAAGCCGGAAGTTGTGCTAACTTAAACCGTTTCCTATCCTGTTCCAGGTATGCATGAGCCAAGATAACTTGTCATTAGTAATTCATGTATAAGTCATCCTAAGGTACTTTGGTCAGGGGCAGAAAGGATCCACAGTCTAGGTATAATACAGTAGAGTATTGCAACACTTCTACATTAATGATCATCTGGAGTGGAAGTCTTGTCTCGTTCAAATAAAAGTTCCCTAAAATTGTTCTGTTACATTAAAAGTATAACTAAAAGATTGCATCGTTACAGCTATTAGTATGTAACAGTATAATTAAGAAACCGTAATAGTACAGTACATAATAGTATAATCAAAAGAACTCCATATTACAATAATTACAATAATTATAAGTATGTAATAGTATAGCATGTAATGTACGTAATAAAAAAACTATACTATTATAACTATTATAAGTAACAGTACAATTAAAAACTATACTATTACGACAACTATAAGTATGCAATATTTAAAAAAATTTCACTGTTACAACAACATATAATATGTAATGGCATGCAATAGTATAATTTGTAATAGTACAATTTTTTAATTGTAACTACATGCATTCGATAGTACGATTTAAAAACTATACTATAAAATGTGTAATAGTATGTAATTAAAAAATTATTCTATACACATAGTATGTAATATAACTGTGATATTACTGTAATGTATAGTATGTAATATAACTGTAACATTACTGTAATACAGTATGTAATAAAACTGTAACAGTACTGTAATACAGTATGCAATAAAACTGTAACATTACTGTAATACAGTATGTAATATAACTGCAACATTACTGTAATACAGTATGCAATATACCTATCTAAATAGTATGTAATAGTGTAATTAAAAAATTATACTATTACAACTATATGTGTGTAATAGTATGATTAAAAAACTACATTATTAAGTATATAATGGTATATAATTAAAAGATTATACCATTACACTATATATGTGAAAAATTATACTATACACATAGTATGTAATATAACTGTAACATTACTGTAACATAGTACGTAACGTAGCTATGTGCACAGTATGTGATAGTATAATTAAAGATATTATAATAGTTACATACTATTGTAACAAACTTCGGTTGGTGAATCGAGCCCAGCCGAAGCAAGCCCAGCGGAGCACGAGCGTTCGGCCTGCATCCGCCGCGTCGCTTCTCCGTTATTCCGCTGCCGCTCCGCGCCCCGCCGCTCCAGCAACGAGCAGAAGAAAGGCTGCCCCGTTGCCGGGGAAGGAATCTTCTGTTTGGTCGCGAGATTTCTCTCCCTCTCTCGTTTAACTGTAAACAGCCCCCACCTCTCTGCAATCCAGTCGGCTTGAAACGCGGCAAATTACGCGTAATTAGCTCGTTTCGCTCCTCAACCTTCTTTCTCTCTTCTCCAACGTCGTTGCGCGTCCGCGTGCAAACGATACCGATACGCTGCCGGTTCGGCCGTTCGTTTTCGATCGTTTTCATTTGGTCGGGTGATCGGCCACTCGACTGAGAACCGATCGACCGACAATCTGACGGATAGAACAGGCTGACATTTTCTAATCTCGATGGCCAAGCTTCGATCGCGAGGACCAGTTTCTCGAGCGAGCGAAAGGCGCAAAGTTACTCTGCCCCCTTTTGCGCAAAGCAAGCAGTCTCCGATTTTCGATTTCGTTTCACGTCGGACTCTGCAGGATATCGCATTGTTTCCCCTTTTCCCGATCAATTCACGTTCGCGAGTTGTTTTCAAACGTTTCCAACACCAGCGATCGATAGTGAATTAGCAAATTAATGATTGCTTTATTATTAGCTCACACAAACCAGATTACTGCTTTTGCGTCGGTTTCACAGGACGTACACGTGTAGCTTGTTTTTTCTTTTCCTTCCTTGGTTTTTTCCTCTCGGTCTTTTCCCCTTGCTCTTTTCCATTGCCTCTGCCCGCTAAGAGCTAAAAAACAGATTTGTGTTTATCGCAAATTTTTAACAAGCGACCGGACAGGATTCATTAGTTTGGACCTTGTCGAGGAGTCGAATAAATTACATATACGTACGTACGTGCAGAGGGCTCGTCCCAAGAACGTGCGCGATAAATCTTCCATAAACGCGCGCATGGAATTTTTAATTTTCGAGCGAGACACGGGCGTCGCACACCCATTCTTGTATTCCGTATATTAACGAGTCGCGCCTTCTCCTGTTTCGCGACGCGATTGGTCCACGCACTCGGCAAAACACCTAAACACGTTCCTTGCATAATGATGATCTCGCTTAATCGCGATTACGCACGAGTCGAGGACGTGATGTCCGCGTATAAAAGGGCGAAGCGATCGGAACGAAGGTGTATTCGACAGGATGGAGGAACGTCGCGCGACGAAGGACGAGTTCAAGGTAGGCACTCTCGCGATCGCCGATACCCCGACTGCAGTTTCTCGTTCCTCTTTACACGCGCGTTTCTCTCTTCTCTCTCTTCTCCAGTATCTGACAGGATTCGGCAACGAGTTCTCTAGCGAAGACGAACGTTGCCCCGGTGCTCTGCCCGTTGGCCAGAACAATCCTCAACGATGCCCGTACGGCCTCTACGCGGAACAATTGTCCGGCACCTCGTTTACCGGTGAGTAATCTCGCCTGTAAATATACGTGTTTATCAGTACTTGATTACATATTCCGAAGAAGGAATCTAGGTGGTGCTAAATCTACTGTGGTGTCCATAAAGTCTCTTTACAATTTCGAAAATTTATTACAAAGGCAAATAAAAAGACAGACAAGTGGAAATTATTACAAAATGAGACGTATATATCTAAGTTTTTTTTTTTCTGCCTCATTTAATATACCTCTGTATAGGTACCATTACTAATGGTGTTCATATAGAAGTGTATTAAAAGATATAAATATACGGGGTGTCCATAAAGTCTCTTTACAATTTCAAAAATTTATTACAAAGGCAAATGAGAAGACAAATAAGTGGAAATTATTGCAAAATCTGACGTATATATTTAAGTTTTCTTTTTTGCTTCATTTAATACACCTCTATATGGACACCATTAATTGCACGAAGCACATCAAAAAACGGTACTCGATTTCTTACGCGATCGATGTTCTTGGTCGTCCTTTCTCTATCGAACACTGTCCCTGTCTCTATAAATTTCTTATGCCATACACAAATTGATGGACGTGACGGTGGATCCCTTCCATACTTAGTTCTGAAGTTTCGCCGAGTCTCCAGATCCGATTTGGTTTCAATAAACCATGATACACACTTGTGGCCTTCTCTTGAAGAGTAGCCATTTTGTAAAGGGTTCATTTAACAGTATCTTCATTCATCAACAGGTTTCCTGAAATGCAATGTGATAAAAACCTTGATAACCACCGAGTACATGGAATAAATCTGACGAAGATATCTCATCAATTGCCTTTGTAATAAATTTTTGAAATTGTAACGAGACTTTATGGACATCCACATAGGGTTATGTTAAAGATATCGTGTATCGAAGTAAGGGACATTACTAATCTATGGCAGAGGATCACTGATACCATTGCCACCATTGATGAGGATATGCTACAGCGAACATGGCAAGAAATCGAGTACAGTCTTGATGTGCTTCGTGCAACTAATGATGCCTATATAGAGATGTATTAAATGAGACAAACAAAAAAACTTAAATATATACGTCTCATTTTGTAGTAATTTCCACTTATCTGTCTTTTTATTTGCCTTTGTAATAATTTTTTGAAATTGTAAAGAGCCTTTATGGACACCCTATATATTTATATCTTTTAATAAACCTCTATATGGACATTATTAGTAATGGTGCCCATATAGAGATGTATTAAATGAGGCAAAGAAAAAAACTTAAATATATACGTCTCATTTTGTAATAATATCTACCTATCTGTCTTTTCATTTGCATTTGTAAT
>NW_025109365.1:0-4921 GCF_011392965.1 Frieseomelitta varia
ACTTAAGTATTTTAAGTATATTTAAATAATGCAACTTAAGTTTATTTAAATAGTACAACTTAAGTATTTTAAGTATATTTAGATATAATTTCAGTATTTTAAGTATATTTAAATATAACTTGAGTATTTTAAGTATATTTGAATAGTACAACTTAAGTATTTAAATAATGCAACTTAAGTATTTTAAGTATATTTAAATGTAACCCAGTCAAAACGAATGATAAGTTTATTACTTCTCAATAATCATACCGACGAGTACAAAAGAAAAAGAAAGCGACGAGTTATTGTATACGGTTCGGTCAATCGTTATGGTACCAGTTGCCAGCGCAAGTGATTAACACTGGAGCTACCGACGACTAAAGCATAAGATTTTCATCAGTTTTCACATTAAAATCAAAAAGAAACAATAAATCTTTATAATGCAATATGGCACGCAAGCTTTTATTTATTTATTTTACAAAGAATCATTTAAGTCTCCAAAAGTACACTGTTTTACATCTGCAAAATATCTAACAAAAATTATCAATTGGTCATTTTTGACCATTTTGGCAGTTATAGTGTCAACTTAGATTTTACTTTGTATCTTGCGTAGTAACGTTGCTTTTATTTCCTTTGTCTGATTATTCAGTTCGTGGCGTGAAATTTTAAGAATTAACATGTTGAGTTTAATTCGTCTTAGATTTCGGTCTTTGTTTTAATTTTAATCTTACTTTATGTTGTGCAAGTGTTGCTTCATTTAGTCGATTCGATTATTTCGCGTAACATGGAGTTTTTAGAATCGTGTTGATTAATATAAAAGGTTTATTTCTTGTTCAATTTTTCGTTCTTTGTTTTAACTTCAAGTTTATTTCTTGTTATATACACATTATTTTATTTATTTGATTTGATTTCTTAATTCGAGGAATCTTGAGGATTGTGCTGATTAACATATTGGGTTTTGTTTCTTGTCAAATTTTCATATTTTTTCATTCTCTGTTTTAATTTTAATTTTATGCTATATTCTGTATATTAAAATAAAACACGTGTAGAACAATCGTTTCTTTTTTTTTTTTGTTGCTTTTTTGACTTTGTTAATGTAAGTAAATTCCGAACCATCGTCTAGTTTTCGTAGAAAGCAGCACGCTATAATCTGATTTATCGCGCAGCTCCATGAACTTCAAAGCAAACAGAACTGAAATTCTAATTGGAGTTACCGTTTAATACCTCTGTAAGCTAACCAGTAGAAGTGGTAGTACGATTCTAAACTGTCCATTAGGAGAAAACTGCAACCTGCGTAATGACAGCGTGCGACAAAACTCTTATAGTGACTGAAACAAATTTAGTATATATGTATTAAAAATTAAAGAACTTCAAAATTACAGGAAAGAATAGTAGTTGAATATTGCTTTTATTAATATTTATTATATAAACAATATACAGTATAATAATGCAGTAATAATTTTATTCAAACAATCTAGACAAATATGTAGTTTTCCTGTGCATCACAGAATGTTACAACTTTTTTAATCATGTTTCTACTAATATTTCTTCCTTGCAGTGTTGTATTTTGTTTTTCAATATTATCGAAGATATATATATATATATTTTTAAAAAAATTTTATTTATATTATTTATTTATATTATTAATATATATATAAAATTTTTACAATTTTTATATTACTTTATAATATATATAAAATCATTATTATTATTATTATTTTAAAATTTTTAAATAAATGTGAAATTGTTTATGAAAAAAGATTGTATGAAATCATATTTTCTAATTTTCTAATTTTGTTATCAATATTAAATATAAAATTATTAATAAAATTTCATTATGTTTATTTTTAAAATTTCAATTCGTTTAGAATCTCAGAATGCAATTTGCAATTAACCATCGTAGTAGAATCTCAAAAGTTTTTATCAAGTGATCAGCGAAATAAAATCTCCGTCGTTGAATAAAATAGTCTTGTTGATCAAGTGAAATTTATCACAGCGCGATTGGACAAAATATGTGTATAATCGTTGGTATTAATGTTCTAAATCTCATTCCTGAACGACCGTATGAACAGTACAGCCACGAGTACGTGACAGATACTATAACAATGCAATAACTGCAATCAATGTTGGCGGCACACTGGTTTATTATAATACACGAAACCTGATGAAGACTGAGTGATTTTCTGTATATTAACAAACTGTAGTATAGTCTGATACAGTATAGTATTTTACAGGTAAAAACAAGACTACAATATCGTAAATACAGAATAGAATAATGTAGTAAAAATATATAGTATAACAGAAATATGAAATGTGACAAATATATTATTAATTTCAACAATGGGGGTCGAAAAAAAAGACTAATCTTCTGATTTTTACATCGTTAGGCTTTTATGGAAAAATATACAATACAGAAATATTTGCACGAAATAAATAGTGATTGTAAGAATCGAAACTACGTGTGAAAGAAATTCAACAAAGTTGACATGAAATTCTGTCCACAGTAAAGTCCACGATAGAGCTTCAATATTGATTGTTGCACTGGTAAAGGAGGATGGCGTCTGTAACTTTTTAACGAAACATTTATGAACTTTTTCTAGTATAATATATAGGTTGTTCTAGGTCTCGAACTTTATTGCTCAAGCTTTGTCGACATGTTTGGGAGTTTATTTTCAGCAAAAGATGTTACATACGTCGTGGATCGGTACGTCTTCCCTTGATATGAAAATGATATGAAAACAAATGTACTATAAGTCATACACGTTGAAATTGCTCGACTTTTAACGATTGTCATTGATTTAAAATTATTTTTTTTACAGTGATTGGTTCAGGTTGGTTCGATTTGAAACTATTGCGTGATCTCCTCGAAAAATCACTAGATTTCCTTTTGGAAAACTTACTTGATACTCGTATCGAGTTGATAGAAAAACTTAAAAAACTTTCAAGCAACTTGTTAATATGCAGTGAATAGAACGGTGACCATTTCGAACAATTTCTGAACCAGTATCAATCACTGTGAAAAAAAATTTGAAATAAATGATTATTCATGAATTATCCATGGCTATCGACCCGCGGTATAACACCTTTCGCCTTAAAATGACTTCCGAAGCATGTTGACCTCCCAAAGTTTGACAGTTGAGATCCAGAACAATCGCTTCGAATCTAAGATCCTATCGTCGCTTAGGCTGCTCCAATTTTGCTCGGTCGAACAGCTAGCTTGTAGCTCGTAGTACGTACATACCTCGTCAATGCTTGTAGCTAAGAAGCAGCTTCGAGGCCGCTGATCCCGGCAAACCGAACGATTTCGATCGCCAGTTCAATTTGATACGGATCGGTGCCGCAACTGGCACGGATATCGCGATCCGGCGCTGTAAGGAATTCACGCCCGGAGCGTCTCTCGTCCCAGAATGCCGGCGACTAATTATCGATTATCCATCGCGAACGACTGGGATCCGACGTTAGTTCGACCAGGTGTAATCCTACGAGCGTCCGGCCGCCAGCCATCCGCCTAACCGAGCTATCGACGACCAGAGATCCTTTATCCGGCGAATGGAAATCACTTCCCGTTCTTGTTTCCCCTGCCTTCTCCCTTCTCCGGTGCCGCCAGATCGTGCGCGCACGTGTTTCCAGCCCGATTGCACGCCAATTTGGAAAACTGTCCCCTTGGGAGAGTTGTAAATCGCGATCTCGTTGCGAGCCGCTTCTTGATTGCGCGCCG
Source organism: Frieseomelitta varia (assembly GCF_011392965.1). Lineage (NCBI taxonomy): Eukaryota > Metazoa > Arthropoda > Insecta > Hymenoptera > Apidae > Frieseomelitta > Frieseomelitta varia. Next base: position 3,698 of record NW_025109365.1, read on the forward strand.
TTTGCCAGCTCTGTTAAACGAGCCCTCGATAACTGGTACATCGAGAATCGAGGAACACGAGAATCAACGTGTTTGAGCTACGGGACGCAGCGTTCTCCATTTGAATGAGAATTTGTTGATGTAATTGATTAAACTGATACAGATACCGAGCTGGGGAAATTACAGGGTGTCCATAAAGTCTCTTTGCAATTTCAAAAATTTATTACGAAGATGAAAAGGCAGATAAGTGGAAATTATTTCAAAATGAGACGTATATATTTAAGTTTTTTTTTTTCTTTTGCCTTGTTTAATACACCTCTATATGGGCACCATTAGTTGCACGAAGCACAACAAGACGGTACTCGTAGATCATTGTAACCACGTATGTAATTGCATGTTGTATTGTGTATTAATAACTACTACGTATTATTGATTATAGTTGATTAGATTCTGTTAGAATTTTTGAATAAGTCACTTATTATTGAAAAAATTTATACAACATGTTTTTCTTATTTTTAATTTTATCACTGACAATAGTTTGGCTGGATAAAAATGAAACATTCTGTATAAAACTCTATCGTCAAACAACAACATTCCTTGTTGACAGCTCGAGTATCGAACTGCGAATTTTTATGCAATCTGCAAGAAATTTGAATGTACAAAATTGCACGAAATACGCAGAACATCCAAAATATGGTACTTTCTACAATATTTGTTAGATAAAGCAACTTTCTGTGAAGATTTCCTTTTTCAAATGAAATCCACAAAAATGAATCTGCATAAAAATTCGCCCTGCATTAATCATAAATTACTTTTATTAATCGTAACTATAAAATAAAATGGATATATATTTAATACATGATATATAATATAATACAATATAATTCAATGTAATACAGTATAATACATCATAATACATTATAGTACATTATGATACAGTATAATACATTATAATACATTATAATACAATATAATACAGTATAATACAGTGTAATACAGTCTAATACAGTATAACACAATATAATACAATATAATACAATGTAATACAATATAATACAGTCTAATACAGTGTAATACAATGTAATACATTATAATACAATATAATACTATGTAATACAATATAACACAATATAATACAGTGTAATGTAATTTAATATAATCTACTGTAATGTAATGTAATATAATGGAACATAATATAATATTGTATGATATTAATAATATATAATATATCATATATGATATAAA
>NW_025109366.1:0-1617 GCF_011392965.1 Frieseomelitta varia
GAAATTTTTGCAATTAGGATGGGACGTGTTACCACATTCTCCTTATTCACCAAACCTTGCACCGTCAGACTTTCACTTGTTTCGCTCTCTTCGGCATTCTTCAAGTGGAAAAATCGTTGATATCAACCTGGATCAGCTTTTTCGCCAGGTTGCAAAAGACCAGGACTTTTTCGAGCATTGAATTACGAAGCTGCTGGAAAGCAGCGAACGACAAAAGGTAATGGATCCAAATGAACAATACTTTGATCATTGATTAAAGTTGTTGTTTAATATGAAAAATATGGTTATTAACAAAGTTGTTGTTTAATACGATTATTAATAAAATTGTTGTTTAATAATTGTGCAGTATGAAAAAGTTTTGTACTATTTACTTAGAAAAAAACCGCGCACGAGCTTATTGGCCAGCCTAATAATACTAACAGTAATAATAATAATAATAATAATAATTTCACTTACAAGCTTATCGAACCGAAATTCAGTCCCCTTAAAATTCTCAGTTCAAATTTTCTTTTCCCGACGATTTAAACTTTCTTTAACATTGACGATCGTGAATTGTCGTCGCGTCATCCTGTCGCGAAATTCGTCGCTTTCATTGACTCGTCGTCTCTTGTGGAATCTCAGTTCTGGCGAATTGGAGCAATTATCGCGCGAAATTGGAACCGCAAACGTCAAAGGTATGTCCGGACAAATATCCCCCTATCCTCCCTATGGAACGCGTGTGAATTCGAACAGCGGCGCGGTACGTTCGCGCAGCGACGCGGCACGAAACACACGTGATCCTTAAATAATTGGAGCCTGCAGCTTCTGCCCGGCTAACCGGAGATCGATGACGGTCGTTGGTCCAACGTAACGGGAGCCTCGCGTTCGATCTGTGCGTTCCACGATTTCGCATGCCGAAAACGGCCGTTGTACCATTACGAGGGGGCATCCGTCTTACCGGGACCGCGCTTTATGAATTTTAATACGCCCCTGCAGCGTCGTGTTTCCTCCAGCGTGCTTCCTCGATGCATTTACATACACAGGGTGTTTTATCCAACTGAGTACAGTGAAATATCTCGGAATGTGCTGAAGCTACGAAAAAATATGTTTATACAAAAGCTGTTCAGTATAAAAAGGTGTCTTACGTGGTATTAACAATTTTTCTTCATTCATATAATGGTGGAGGATTCGATATTTCAAGGTCAACTTGATTTTTTTAAATCAGACCATATCATCTTCTTATTTGTATTACATGGCAGCTGGTTTCATTGCGAATCCAATGGCCTACAATGTTGTACCATTTGGTATGATATCGCTGGATAGACATTACTAAGAAGTAATAAATTTATTATTAGGCTTTGCCTGTGTTATGTTTCAATATACTTGAAATTATTTTCTCAGTATTGGGTATATATTTTATCTTAATACGAATGGTAATATTTAGAATTATATATATTATATCTCTTTTCCCTGAAAATCACATTTCTCAACGCAGTTCTATTAAACGCCTTGACCACTTGCGCTGGCAGCTGACTGCGGACCATAACGAATGACCAAAACCGTATACAATAATTCGTCTTCTTTTCGAATTCATCGGTATATTACTGGATAGAAATTACTGAGAAGTAATAAATTTAT
>NW_025109366.1:1704-4932 GCF_011392965.1 Frieseomelitta varia
AATACAAATAGTAATATTTAGAATCTCTTTTCCCTGAAAATCACACTTTTCAACGCAGTTCTATTAAACGCCTTGACCACTGGCGCTGGCAGCTGACTGCGGACCATAACGAGTGATCGAACCGTATACAATAATTCGTCGGTTTCTTCTTCTTTCGAACTCGGTCGGTATGATATCACTTGATAGAAATTATTAAGAAGCAATAGACTTGTCATTTGTTTTGCCTGAGTTACATTTAAATATACATACTTAAAATTGAGAAAATGTTGCAATTTGGGACAAAAAAAACCCTTTCCCACTTCTATCGTTTCACCTCGAAACATTCGTGAAAGACGTTCAACAAGTGTTCGAGTATCTTCTCTTGCGGGCTACCTTCTCGATTCTTCGCAGCGCGATGAAATTTTATAATTCCTCTCGTCGAGCGATATCAACGATCAGAGAACGAGAAACTGGCGAATTGTATCGAAATACACGTGCAGGCGATGAAAGAAAAAAAATAAAATAAAATAAAATGAAATAAAAGAGAGAAAAAAAGAAAGAAAGAGAAAGAGAGAGAGAGAGAGAGAGGACGAAGTTTCGGACGAAAATCGCCGGCGGGAAGCGGTGAGTGGGTGGTTTCGCAAAGTTCGCCGGATTCAGAAAGGACTCGTTTCTCCTGCGGACACGAATCGAATTACACGGCTGTTGTTTCATTTGGGTCACAAAGGCATGGCCTCGTCGCGCTATCTGTAGCCATTGTAATCAAATAATATCCGATAAACTAAATTTGCAGCCGGTCGATGTAACCGAACAGAGAAATTCTATTATAACGTAGCGTATGCTGTGCAACCGATTGCGGTCCGCCGCTGCGCGGAGCTAATTGTTAATCGTTTAAGACTTGCCGGAGCCAACCGGTTCCAAAATCGCGATTTCAGCGTAGAACTCGCCCTCTTCGATGTGAACTCTGCTCGTCCCTCGTCGAATCCCCGCGTTTCGCGTCGACGAGATAGCCAATTCACTGTATATACGACGAGAGAAAGATATAATCGATATTCATATAGTGTTTCTATCTTTTCTTACGATATTATTACGTTATATTACAAACAGACGTAAGTAAATGTAGAAGAAAATTTATGAACGTTCATTTGGAAAAACTTGTAGAAAGTGAGGTTTTTTTAAAATGTACTGTTTAAACAAGTTAAGTTCTTTTGCAAAACGGTATACACCATTAAATTTGTCGTCAAAGGAATACTAATTTCATCAATTTACACAGAAACTGTATCTTCAATAATTTCTCAGATATTTAACAAAATATGTTCCGGGGGTAGTTTTCACCCCTTCGACATCGACGACTGTCGATAAAAAAAAAAAAAAAAGAAAATACCGGTCAAATGTTTGAAAATTAAATTTCATCGAAATCGGTGATTTATAATATTTATAATAAGATAATAGGGATACTGCCTGTAAATAAATAAATTCCAGACAGTTTAAAGGGAGAAAAAAAAAAAAATCGTCGATCGGGTTATTCGATTATTTCGATCGACAACGCCTACAGGAAATGGCCTGCTCGCGCTTCCTCCGCGTATTCAAATAATATCGCGCAAATCGAATTTGCGGTTGGCCAAATACGAATCGCCTCCCCTTGCTTGTCCCTCCATTGTGTTTGCTGGTGCGTGTCTCGCGTTGCCAATTATCGGCTCTATCCGACGCCTTCTCGTCAGGTCAGGCATCGATAACTATAAAGTAAGGTAAAACCGGATGCCTAATTTAGTTTCGTAAACAAAAACTCGGATGGCAGAAAGAAATCCAACTTGGTTAAACTTTGTACAACAAAAAAGAAACGACCAAACTTTTTGGAAAAAGTTGCTTGGTTCGCATTGAACGTTAACAAAATAATTTGAAGTTACTTTTGAAATTAAAAATTCTTTTTCGTTTCTTTGACGATCAAATCTAACATAATCTTGAGGATTGAAATTTTCTCTTTGCAACTCCTTAAAATTCGCTGTACAATTTTTTTTTTTCTTATTGGTTTTCGCGTTTTCCTACGAAACAGCGAAAAAAAATCGCGCGACAAATTCCACGAAATTAATTGCAATGAGGGGACTTTAAAACTTTCGAAATAACGAAGGATCGACAAATGACGGGAAGAACTTTTCACGCAACAATTTCAGTGATTCGAACGTTTGAATTTTTTTGCAACTTTCGAAAGAGTTTGAAATCTTTGGGGGAAAAAGCCCAGAGAGTCTGTTTCTCGTTTCAAACTGAGACCGAGTGGATCTTTTTCGACGAAGTTACCACCAGCCAGAAATTATCGACAATTTCGCTGCTGTCATCGTCGACAGTCACGCTCCTCGCTGTGGAATCTCTCTCTCTCTCTCTCTCTCTCTCTCTCCGTCTCTCGTCTCTCTCGTTTAACAGACTGGGTCGCTAGAACGTGCCAGCGACTGGCTAGTGACATTCTTACGAAGGGTGGATCCGTATGTATTCGTTGAGTATGCGGGTTTCCCGGCAAATGGTGACTATTTACCGCAGCGCAGCGAGGGAAATTGAAGCGGGCACGGAGCAATGGAATTTTCGCGGGGAGCACACGCGCGGCGGGGTTTAAATTTTTTATCCGTGGCTCTCTTACTTTTTCCGAGGATCCAGCTTTGCAGGAGACGCCGTTTGATGGAATTCAAGGTAGCCTTTGTTTGACATTCCCGGATATTCGCGAACGACGTAACGAGCGAAATGCGAGTGCTTTTTCGAGAGGAGTCGACGTTACCGTCGCGGGAGAGGAGAAAAAGGAATGAGACAGCTTTTCGACAGGGGAAGAGAGAAAATCGAAGTGAAAAAACGCTCGAGAATATGTTCGAACACGTCGGTGAAAACGATAAACTCTCCCTTTGGATAAAAGGATCGTCGGCTTCCTATTAATTTTCTTTTTTTATATTTATATTATATTTTATATTATATTTATATTGCATTTTATATTATATCTTATATTATATTTATATTATATTTATATTGCATTTTATATTATATTTATATTATATTTATATTGCATTTTATATTATATCTTATATTATATTTATATTATATTTTATATTACACTTATATCATATTTATATTGTATTTTATATTATATTTTATATTACACCTTATATTATATTTACATTATATTTTATATTATATTTATATTATATTTTATATTACATTTTATATTATATTTATATTGTATTTCATATTATATGCTATATTATATTTACA
>NW_025109367.1:0-4955 GCF_011392965.1 Frieseomelitta varia
GTGTTTTTTTTTTTTTTTTTTTTAACTTTGTTAGGGAATTTTCTGCAAAGAAACTATTATACCTTTTGCAGTCAAATTGACTTTATTATTTGCACGTATTTCAACAGCCATGACTTCGTTAATTTTAGGAGTTCACATGTAAGGTCTGGCTGTTCCAGAGATGTATTTTTAAGAATATATGCAAAAGAAAAAAAAATAGATTTTTTTCAAAAGTTCACAATACACCCTTCAACCAAGAATCCTCCACTTGCCGGAATACGTCGTTTCTCGTAGAACGTAGGAGGGTGACGGCGTCAGTTTCGAGGTGAGTGGTGGATCGTCGATCTCGCGGCCACTTTTCTGACACGTAGCGAGGTAACGACGTGCAAGCACGGGGTTGCGGGGACGTGCGCCGCGTACAAGCGAGAGCGGCTGCAGAGAAAATTCATTTCGCTACCCGCGATCTGCCCTCTCTTCTCTCTGTTCTCTTCCATCCCCCTTCCCTTTACTTTTCTTTTTTTTTCTTTCTTTCTTTTCACCCTCTCGACGCGGATATTACGTTGTAACGTTGCTTCCTGATTGCATCGCGACGCGTGCCGTTGCGTTGCTATGCCATCCATTACGGTTACGCGCTCAATTCGTGACCCAAGACGCTCGTTTCCCGGTTGCTCCTCCTCCCAAGGTTTTATTCGAGGATTATTATTTATTCATTTCCGGGATTTACAGAGGCACAACTCGCCGGTTAGGGTTGTTTAGACGTTAACCGGTATTTTTAGTTACTCAACCTGAGATTTCGTTTTCTTTTCAAATTTTCTTCATTTCTTTTCTATTATTTTTTTTAATATGAGAGAATAATAATATTCTTTAGTTTAAGGACTTGTAGAGATTTATAGTTTAGGCTTACGAATTTTTAAACGAGTTTTCCGAAGGGTTAGAAATTATTGAAATGTTAGGTTATGATTTCTTGGATCTTAATTGCTATTGTCATTCAATCCATCCAAGATTTCTTTAAATATTCTTTAGATAAATATTCTTTGGTTTAGGGACTTATGGGGATGTAATTTAGGCTTAAGAATTTTTAGAGGAGTTTTTTGAAAGGTTAGAGATTATTGAAATGTTAAGTTATCATTTCTGGGATCTTAATTCCAAGATTTGTGATTTCTTTTTCTCGAATTTCATTTATCTTTTTATTATTTTTTAAATATGATATATGATGAATATTCTTTAGTTTAGGGACTTATGGGGATGTAATTCAGGCTTAAGAATTTTTGGAGGAGTTTTTTGAAAGATTAGAGATTATTGAAATGTTAGGTTAGGATTGCACGGATCTTAATTGCTATTGTCATTCAATCCATCTAAGATTTCTTTTTCTCGAATTTTATTTATCTTTTTATTATTTTTTAAATATAAAATATGATAAATATCCTTTAGTTTAGGGACTTATGGGGATGTAATTTAGGCTTAAGAATTTTTAGAGGAGTTTTTTGAAGGGTTAGAGATTATTGAAATGTTAGGTTATTATTTCTGGGATCTTAATTCCAAGATTTGTAATTTCTTTTTCTCGAATTTCATTTATCTTTTTATTATTTTTTAAATATGATATATGATGAATATTCTTTAGTTTAGGGACTTATGGGGATGTAATTTAGGCTTAAGAATTTTTGGAGAAGTTTTTTGAAGGGTTAGAGATTATTGAAATGTTAGATTAGGATTGCTTGAATCCTAATTGCTATTGCCATCCAAGATTTGAGATTTCATTCTCTCCAATTTTATTTATCTTTTTATTATTTTTTTTAAATATAACATATGATAAATATTCTTTAATCTAGGAACTTATGGGGATGTAATTTAGGCTTAAGAATTTTTAAAGGAGCTTCTGAAGGATTGGAAATTATTGAAATGTTAATTGCTATTGTTAGTTATTCAATTCATTTAACGTGTGAGATTTGTCGCTTTGAGATTTCTTTTTTTCTAATTTTATTTATTTTTAGGGACTTGTAAAGATTTATAATTTAGGCTTAAGTATTTTTATACGAATTTTTGAAGGATTAGAGATTAATGAACGATATTGTATTATACTGAAAATCCTTAATAACATTTGTCCTTCTCACTTATAGTTCAAGATATAAAAAAAAAGTTTCTAACGTTCTTCAATTGGATAAATACGACGGCTCGATAAAATTAAAATGTTAATTCGGCCAGTGCATAAATGGAGCATACAGTAGTACGTGTATTTCCATATTTAATTATTCTTTTTGGTGTAATAGCGAGCGAGGTGAACAGCACGCGATGCTTTTAGTTGATTTTGCAGTGGATATTTTAGATGATTGCGGACGATAGTGCGAGCTGTTCAACAGCTGTTTAAATTGCATCGCCGTCGCAACATTATACCGGTTTGCACGGTGAATTACACCGTTGAAATATTTGATCAACGTTTCGAGATCTCGACGACGTGTGCGGGTTTAGTGGACGATGATTTAAGTCGCAGATAATAATGGAAATTACCTAGGAAGTTCGCGCTTCTTTGTTTACCTACGCACGCGTTTAATCCGAACCGCGGAATTATCTGATCTTAACGTAGAGCGTAAAGAAACTGAAAGAAAACTGCATCGTGTCTGGCTGCACCGTGTTAAATTTAATCTCGAATTAATTAAATTTGGCGAAATTTGTTATCTGAACTTGGAATAACTAGGAACTACTTTCAGTATTTTCAATGCTTGAAACAATTGAAATTTTAACTCTTTTTTTTTCAAAATTTTTCTAAACCTGCGCCTTAACCGAGTGTTATTTAAAATAATTCTACACTTGAAATATTTTCGCAATTTTTTTCCCTTTAAACTCCAAAATCCTCTTTTACATGCGAGAAATCTACGCGAATTCAATCTCGAATTAATTGGATTTATAGATGATTAATTTAAAACGAGTTAGAAATCAATTAAAGTCCAACTTACAAGATTTTTAATTTGAATAAAAGGAACCCCATGAAAATTTCATCAACCATCAAACACGCCAAAATCTCCTTCTAATTAAGCGGTCTACTTTTACGCGATATCTAATTTAATCCCAAACTTGATTTCAAATTAATCAGATTTATCAAAATTTCCTCTGACCTAGAAGAATCTCATAAAATTCAGATTTTAATATTTGAGAAAGTAGTCGTACACTCTGTCGAGTAGGCAAGAATCCTAATTTCCTTCTTTTAGAGAAAAATTCTCTTCTAAATGAAATCTACGGCTGATTTAATTCCAGGTTTAATTTAAGTTTCAAATTAATTAAATTCACTGACATTTCCCTTGAACCAAAGAATCCCTTGATTTCCACAATCGTCTCGTAATATTCGTACAAAATTACTCCGATATTCTAAAAAATAATGACACACACGTCCGACAGATTCGACAGAGATTCAAAATTAATTAATCAATAATATCTAACAAATTAATTCCATTGAACTCACACGATATTAACAAAAAAAAAAAAGAGAAAACAAATTTTCCTGTAATCGACAGTTTAACTTCAATTTTCTCCTTTGCAGCAACTTTTTGCAACGAGACAAAATTAATTAACAGATAATATCTGACGAATTCATTCCGTGAAACTCGCGATGACATTCGAAGGGGTAATAACGTCGACGTTTAATTTCAAATTTTCTTCTACTTGCTAGAATGGAAAATATCGCGGCAACGATTTTTTGCAACGATCGCGAGCGATATCAGCGGGTAATCGCGCGATATTCGCCGGGAAATTAATCAACCCTCCCCTCCCTCATCCCCCCTCCTCCGGCGGCATTACGCGGTAATTTCTATCGACGTAACGTCTCGCTGGAATTCAATTAGTTTTATTAATTCGTCGAACGGACCGGGGGAACTTTGCGTGGCGGTGAAATTCCCGTTGTGAATTTCCACGATGTGTGCATATATATATATATATATATATATATATGTACAGGGTGGTCACTGAAAGACTGAATAATATAAAACAAAAATAACTTTTACAGACACATGTTTTTTTTAATTTTTTGTTACTTTATTTGGAAATGTATGTATTAATGGATTTTTTCAACATTATGTGTGAAAAATGAAAAGTAACCTACATAATAATAATAATAATAAAAATAACCTACTATAACATAATAGCAATAAAATTAGTTACTATAACATAATAATTTTATTTGGAAATGTAATTAATGGATTTTTTCAGCATTATGTGTGAAAAATGAAAAATATCCTACATAATGATAATAATAAAAAAATAACCTACTATAACATAATAGTAATAAAATAAGTTACTATAACATAATAATAAAATAATCTACTATAACATGATAGTAATGAAATAACCTACCATAACATAATAATAATAAAAAAATAACCTATTGACGTAACGTCTTGCTGGAATTCAATTAGTTTTATTAATTCGTCGAACTTTGAGTGGCGGCGACATATATATTTACTATAACATAATAAAAGTAATAGTAATAAAATAACCTACAACCTTATGTTTACTATAGTAATAAAATAACCTACTGTAACATAATAATAATAAAATAACCTACTATAATATAATAATAATAATAAAATAATGTACCATAACATAATAGTAATAAAATAACCTACTGTAACATAATAACAGTAAAATAATCTACATAATAATAAAAAACAATAACCTACAGAAAAAGAAAATAAGAAATATTGAAAATGTACAAGTTATGACTTTTTCAAACGCTTCAGTTTTTCAGTGGCCACCTTGTATGTACACACGTAAAAGCGTAAAAGCGTCAAAAAGTTCTCACACACGCTAGATCGTCGTTTATTAAAATCGTCGTGTGTATTTCGCGAACCGAAAGGCGCTGTAGCGCGGTTGTTTCCGTTTCAATACCGACGTAACATTCTTCCATAAATAGAGAGAGAGAGAGAGAGAGAGAGAGAGAGAGAGAGAGAGAGAGAGAGAGAGAGAGAGAGAGAGAGAGAGAGAGAGAG
>NW_025109368.1:0-4799 GCF_011392965.1 Frieseomelitta varia
GTGATTTTTTTACTATATCGGTACTCAATTAAAATCAATTCCTTTACCAGCTTTTAATAGAACTTAAAAAGGTAATAAAGAAATTTATAACACTAGTGTATGTAATATGTTTCAATGCAAAACAAAGATACTGAGGAGAGGATAAATAATTTCAAAGACAACACGTTATTCCGCTACATAATAAACAACCAACTAAAGTATTTTCGTTTGGAATATTCACAAATATGTCTACAGAAATATAGCTATAGGCTGATATATTTGAAATGTTTAGGAGCGTGTGATGTTGCGAGGATAAAGGAATGAGCGAAGGTAATGTAGGAAGTGTGTGGAAGTGGGTAAGGTGAGGAAAGATTGTGCGTTTCGTCTCAGAGCCGGTGCCTACTACTGATAAAGTGGAACTGATGGCAGCGACCCCTTACCCCAGACGCTTGTTGTTATAACTACTCGCTAGACTGGACGGTCACCCATCCTAGCGGTGACCCATTCCGCACTCTGCTTAACATCGAAGATCGCTAGACTTCGACACTAGGCACATAGTTACTTGTAACTTGTATAAGTCGATGTTCAAAACTCGTACTCGAGGAACTATTGGACATCAGAATCACTAATACAAATCTCGATATCAAGACGAATGAATTACTTAAACTATTCTCAGGTCACAAATCTATAATTTTTCAACTCAAAAATATCGCAAAAATATTACAAAAATATTACAAAGAGTATTACAGATTAGACAAGTTGCAAAGTATGTCTAAACGATGTACACGACATAAGAATATCAGCAAATTTAATTTCTATGATACAAACAATGGCATATATTTCAATAAAATAGAAAGAAAAACAAAACTATAATAACAAAATACCCAACTTATATTTTAGATCTAATTTAAAAGAGAGAAAAGAAATAAGAAGATAATGACAGATCAAGAGATAATGACCGCAATACAAAACTCAACTGAATTTATTCACTAATAAAATCAAAAACAAAATTCGTAAAATTCACTAATTTCAGAAAGAATATAGAAGAAGAATAAGTTTTTCGCCCTAGAAGTGTACAAAAAAACTCAAAGAACTATTTCTATATCTACAATTTAAAAACAGCTAGACAAAATCCTCAGAGGCAAGTAAAAACTATAGCCGATTTCTTGCAAAAAATTTTCTATTACTACTTCATAAAATCACAAAGCAATAACATAGTCCCAGCAGAAAGTTTAATTCCAGATTACGGATTTAAGGAAAACCACAACACAATAGAATAAATATACTGCATGATCAATAAAATAATCCATAGCAAATACTGCACAACAGTCTTTTTAGATATATATAGTAAAAAAGTATATATATATAGTAGATTTTAGATATAATAGATTTTGGATGTATATAGTAGAAAAGATATTTGATAAAATTTAGCATAAAAGACTATTAAAAAAATTGTAACTGAATCTTACTTGCACAGTTACTAATTTGCACAATTATTTCTTGTTATCTTTCAAATAGATACTTTTACGTCAAAATTAACAACATAATCTCATCGTTTAACCTGAGATTACCCATGTGAGGGTCTAGTGTCAATCGGCCATTTATCTGTTATTAATAGATGCAATGCTTGTCTTTAAGCTGATGGTAATCATTTTGAGCAACATATTAATTACAATAATTGCAAACATAAAAATTACAATTATTTTTAGTAATAAATACAACAATTTTCTTTAATAATATACGTAATAAATCTGAATTATTCCGATGGCATACATTACTAAGTCCTATAACTTTAGTAGTAAATATCTCTTGAAGAAAGCATTTGCGAGCATACTTCCAAAGGAAAAAAATTATTTGTTTTAGGATCTTAAATTCATATCTAAAGTTTGGCGATTTAATTCGGGAACACCCTGTATATAGACACACATACATATATATATATATATATATATATATATATATATATATATATATATATGTAGATACATATATACATATAAAATTAAGCAAATAAAAATGACTACGAAAAATATGTACCGACTTCCAATGAAAAGATACAAAAAACAAGCTTACAATCTATAAAATTATAATAAAACCAATATGAACGCATGGAAGTCGAACATTACAAAAATAGAAAATCTTCAATCCATCATATTAAAAACTATTCCAAACGTGTCGTTGTAAAAAACGATGACATCAAGAAAACTATAGGAATCGTTACAGTAGCAAAAGAAATAATACCATTTACAAAGAATAGAGAAATATAAATCTGCTTGCGGCAAAGATCTGCTTTTCAGGTCTTTCTAGAAAGCTTAAAAGAAAATCTAGTAATTATAAATCTGATCTACTAAACGAAACAAACTTGGAAATTGACACAGAAAAATTATCATTAATTATTATAGATCTATTAATCAACAAGTTCAGAATTGTTGGTAAATGTATCGAAATTCTTAAAATTATTGTTTCTTTTTCCTTTATTTTTAATCTATGTTTTATTGTATATTTGCTACAAGAAATGTAATGATTTCATAAAATAAGAATATTTTATAAAAAAAATAAAAAACCATAAAATTTTATAAAAGAAATAGAAATAAAAGAAAGAAATAATAGTAGAAATTTTTATTAAAGAAATAAAAGAGGAAACAAAAGAGGAGAGAAAGAAAGAAAAGAGAAAATTTATTATTTTAAAATGTTGCAGATAACAAATAAAGACACCGTATTCTGGAATTATATCAAAAGATTCTTATTTGTTCGGCCGGCAGAAATTTGGGTAGAAAGCCAAAAATTGAAAAAACTAGGAAAAAAAATTATTAAAAGAACAACACCAAGATAAAAAAATAAGAAAGGAATCAAGAGAAAAGTAAAAAAAGAAAGAGTTAAAAGATGAATTGTAACTGGTACAAAAAAACAATAAACAATAGAAAATAAAAGTAAATCAGAATTACACGATTTGGCACAAATTAAAAAAAAAATTTTTTTTAATTTGAAACGTATATATAATATATAATAATATAAAATACGTATATATAATATATAATAAAAAAAGATGAGGATGCTACTGCAAAGAATAGAAGATATAAGATATGAGGGAGAATATGAATGCGAGAATATAAGAAGAGCAAAAGTTGATATAAGAATGAAGAATAGAAAAAAATCAGCAGAAAAAGATTAAAAGCAAAAGAAAAATTATTACATTTGATTAAGAGTTTAGAATATCTTAAACTAGAAAATATAAATGGAAACCAATAATTCATCTTTGTAGAAAATAGAAGAGAAACGGTGATTAACTATGTTCTAATTTAATAATGCACAACATAAAGAGCCATATTGCAATATCATATATTAATCAGGCTCTGTGAACTTGTGCAACAAAGAATCTCTTTTCCTCTTTCCTCCCTTCAATGTACAAACAACTGTTAAACAGAATGGTTTCTATGCTGTTTTTATATATGTCTAATTGAATACATGTATTTTAAATTTATTATACAAATAATATAATTGAAATATAATTTTAAAAAATTTTGTAAATAAAAAAGAATTCAAAAGATTCATGGACCGTAAAAATTTTCAAAATAGATTGGGCATCATTATTTTAATATGAAATCATTACCACCATTATCAAATCATTAATTAAGAAATGAATACTTGAATTATTAATTTCTCACCAAAATTTTTAAATAGAAAACGAAGAAGTCGAAAAGGAAGAGGCAACGATTGAGGTGATATTTAGGAATAAAAATAATGTAGAGCAATATGAAAATAGAACATCAAAACTTAATTATGGAAGATGTTAACAAGTTATGAGAAAAGTTTAAGATAAGTGTTAGAAATGTTCTAATTATGAAGAAAATTAAAATAATAGAGTTGGAAAGGCCAACTGATGAGACAGACAATGTATTTACTAAAATAGCACGCATAGATAAAATGAAACAATAATAAAATAGAAAAGAAAAAGCTACAAAATATAATATATAGAAAAAATGTATTAGAAGAGAATAACTAAATGCAGAGGAAAAATGCAGCAAGTAAATACAATTGTAATTTAAAACTATTCGATAAATACACAACGTATGATAGTCAAACTAATGGAGAAATTATATTTGCACATCAATTAATTATTTAGAAATAATTATTATTATAATTATTAAGAAATTATATTTATATACAATTATATTTAAGAAGTTACTTTTGTTGCAGATTCAGTAATTTATTTAAAATGTGCACAGCTTTTAAAGAAACAGTTTACATTACACAATTTACTCTACTTCTTATATTACCTGAATTTCCTTAGTAAAAAATATTAAGACATCTTACATCTACTGCTTCTAGATTGAATAAAGATGCTATCTCTTCAATTACAGTTTTCAAAAAAGGTATTAAATCTGTCTTTTACATATTGGACCTGCTTCTGCCATTGAATTAGGATAACCTTCTTTTCGAAGTTCAATACCTTTCAGTGGTGTTAAACCTACGAATCAAGAATTCTTTAAACATTTTAAACACTCTTCTGTAAGATATCCAATTTAAAATTCATGTCTCAGAGAATAAAAAATTATAACTAGGAGTAAAACTGAGTACAATTATTCTTCCAATATAAAAGCTAAGATATACATTCAACTCATAATAGATTCAGTTCCTCAGAAATAAAACCATAAACCTTTTTATAATGAAAGATCACATTTGTCTTCGAAAATAAACAAAAGGCCACACTTCCATCTTATTCTTGCCACCGATGAAGTATATAAATAGACCTTGCATCTTTCGGGGTTTCATGGCCCGTGACCTGAAATGTATAATACCGATATAGTAAAAAAATCACT
>NW_025109369.1:0-4972 GCF_011392965.1 Frieseomelitta varia
GTGGGGACATTTAAAATCTATTGTATACGCAACATCGATTGAACATGCTGAAATACTACGAAATAGAATAGAGCGAGGCTTTCGACAAATTCGAGAAACACCAGGAATGATAGAGAGAGTAATCAGATGAATGACAAGACACGTGCAGGCTTGTCTTCAAACGCAAGGTGGTCATTTCGAGCATCTTTTGTAAAAGTAATTAAAATAGAAAATTCATTCTATCTCATAAACGAAGACAGATAGGACATATATTTATTATGACTCTTTTTCATTATTTTTAGGCGTACAATCAGTTCCCGAAACACCCTGTATATTGATTGTTCGAACTCCGTTAATCTGGTCGTCAATGATTTTTTTCATTTCGTCTCATCAGTATTTTACATTCGTTTCTACGAGTAATTTCTTGAGACTATTTTAGTATTTCATCGTGTTATATTTGTATAATACATATTTACTTTGTGTTTGTTTCTACAGGTAATTTCTCAACTAAAATTCTCACCCTGTGCTGAAATTACTTTGTTTCAATGAATTTCAAACTCAGATATAAAATTATATTTCCAATCATTTGTCTCTGTCAAACACGAGACGAAATTACATTTCCCATAATCCCACATTTCTGAAATGAACGTAAGAGATCACCGGATTTCAAATTGTTACTTTTTCTTTATTGCAAAATAAAATATGCTCGAACGTGGCACGTTCGCGAAAGTGAAATGAAGTTAAAGTTTCTAGGAATAGCCGAGATTTATTGCTACCTCGCGAATTGATGTCTGTATTTTATCATTTCCCGACTGCTCTATTTTTCAGAGTAGGTTGGGTTCGTTACTTATCAGAAACGGCATCTGAACGGCGAGTATCGATCATTAGAGTGGATTGGAGCTTGATATCATTCAAAGTGTAAAAATTCTGTTGCTCGCAAGTTTCATTCAATTACCTTAACGTACTGTAATTCGTAGCCTGTGCCTACGATGCCGAAAAATATAAGATCGAGAAACTAAAGTGTTCCTACAGATTCCGGGAATTCCCTCCGCTTGCCTGTGATTTGAACTTCTCGTCTCAACTATCGTTCAGTTAGTCGCGTAATGTTAACAATTTGTTCTTCGAATTTTCCAAGTTTCTACTCACCCAGCACGAAAATTCAGATCGATCGATCGATCTCTGACAAGTTTCAAGCTTCTACTCGCTGAACCGACGACCTGAATCTACCAAACTGAACTTCGTTGATCGGAAATCAACGCAACTCCATTGAAAGACAATCGAGTCGATCTCTGGCCAGTCATCCAAGTTGTCGACGACCTCGAAAAACAAACTGAGAACCAACGACCTCGACAGGAGGCTCGTGAACCTCGCCTAACCGTCCATTAAACGAATCACGAAAGCTCGTTTCACTTTCGTCGGGGCATGCGGGCGAGTTATTTCCAAATATCTCAGTCTCTCGATTCGAACGACCCAACGTCACGAAGTTGACGTTCCACGCGCCTAGTCCTTCTCTCTCCTTCCCTTTTCGTTCAACCAAGTTCGAGGCTCGATCGTTGTTTCCCTCGCTGGTTTTTCGCGTAACCTGGCTCTTTGCCGCGTTACGCTACGTGACACGAGAATCACGTTACGCCCATACGACACGGCTGCCTAACGATCACGGTTAAAACGAGCTCTAGCTGCCGTGACTAAATCACGAGCCACGCAAGTCCTCCCGCGAGCCATGAACGCCAGTTTTACGAGTCTCTCGTTCCCTTCCTTCGAGCTTTTGCGATGGGTAGGCTCTTTTACGTTGATGGCTGATATCGAGAGCGAGAAGGAGCAACAGAATGAATGCTCGTTGGCATTTTCTCTGGTTCAGCTGGTTACTCTGACTCTTTAGTCACACTCGTTGCGAATGATATAGGTTAGGTTTAAGAGTGGGTTCGACACAGTGTAGGTTAGGTTTAAATTTGATGCAGTAGTCATTAGGTTAGGTTTGATACAATAGTTTTCTCTGATTTAGTTCTTTACTCTGACACTCGTTTCCAGTGATATAGATTAGGTTTAAGTGTAGATTTGATACAGTATAGAATAGGTTAGGTTTGGGTTAGGTTTAAATTTGATGCAGTGGTTTAATAAGTTGGCTTAGATTTGACACAATAGTTTTCTCTGGTTTAGCTACTCTGACTCTTTAGTCACTATGACATTCGTTATGAATTATGTAAGTTAGGTTTAAGAGTAAGTTTGACACAGTATAGGTTAGATTTAAATTTGATGCAGTAGTCATTAGGTTTGATAGGTTGGCTTAGGTTTGACACAATAGTTTTCTCCGGTTTAGCTACTCTAACTCTTTAGTCACTATGACATTCGTTGCGAATGATATAGGTTAGGTTTAAGAGTAGATTTGATACAGCATAGAATAGGTTAGGTTTAAATTTGATGCAGTAGTCATTAGGTTTGATAGGTTGGTTTAGGTTTGACACAATAGTTTTCTCTGGTTTATCTACTCTAACTCTTTAGTCATTATGACACTCGTGAATTATGTAGGTTAGATTTAAGAGTAGATTTGACACAGTATAGGTTAGATTTAAATTTGATGCAGTAGTCATTAGGTTTGATAGGTTGGATTAGGTTTGACACAATAGTTTTCTCTGGTTTAGCTACTCTGACTCTTTAGTCACCATGACACTCGTTATGAATTATGTAGGTTAGGTTTAAGAGTAGATTTGACACAGTATAGGTTAGGTTTAAATTTGATGCAATAGTCATTACATTTGGTAGATTAGGTTAAGTTTGATACAAGGTTTAGTCTGGTTTAGCTATTTGCCAGTGATACAGATTAGGTTTAAGAGTGGGTTTGATTCAGTATAAGATAGGTTTAAGTTTGATAGATTAAGTTAAGTTTGATACAGTAGTCTTTGTTCAGATAAAATCGTCTTCACTAAATAAATGAATTAAATAAACAAATGATATAACAACTGATGACTTAACAACAGATAAATGTTGTTGCGTTGTACAGATGAAACCATCTTCCTCAAATGGATAATATCACAAGGTGTAACATGGATGATAAAGTAAATGATTTAACAGCACATAAATTGTTACTACTAAAACAACAAATGAAATAGACGACTAAACAACGTGACTAAGGAGAGAAACGAACCGACGACCACGTGTAGAACAACGAGAAAACAGTTAGCCGAGGCAAACTACGTAGGAGAGCTGGAGAAAGATCGGGCAGCAATTTAGATAAATATCGGGGGGCACTGGTGTGCGTGTGGCTGTTCCGCGCATAAATCTCAGCCAGCACGGTCACGCGTTCGACACAAATTATCCTGTTCGCGGTACACGTGATACGTGCACCAGGCAGACGGGAACACCGGTAATGCCTGATTTCCCAATCTCGCGCCTGCAAAGGCTACCGAGGGCCCACGAGCCTCGCTCTCTCTGACTCATTGCCGGTTATCACGAAAACTGGCGGCCGCCGATCCACCGAGCCACGTTCTTCAACGTACAATACTTTCCATTTGCTCTCGCGGCCGAACAGATGAAAACCCTCGCTTCTTTTCAGCGGGAAAAATCTTTTCAGCGAGGAGAAATTAGACGTCGAACGTGGTTCTCACGTAGTTTCCAATAGAGATATTTAACGATGCTCTTTTTTTCTTCAAATTAGGACTAGGAGTCTTTAGAAGTGGTCTAAGCTTCTAGCTCAGCCAATGCTGTTTTTTGGTTCTTACAGGAATTGTAAAATATCCGTTCACGTGGATTCTAGTTTCTTCACCAAATGTTTGTTGATTCTCGCCAATAATTTGAAGAATTTTTGGCGAATTTCTTCAAAGGGAAATTAGGACTCGAGTATGTAGTCCAAATCTTAGTTAATGTTTCCTGGTTCTTTTTCTTATTTTTACCATCTTAAAATAAGCACGTCGAAATCTGATCTAAACTATCTTCTCTTCTGTTTTCAGGTAAGAGACGTCTCTTCTGAGTATTCTACAATTTCCAATTTTTAAGGCGTTTACAACTATATACGAAGGTATGTATTTGCAATTACATCTGCTCGTGGAAATATTCGAACGCCTATAAAAAAATATTTACAACATTTGGGAATTTTATTATCGTAACGAAGAACAACTAATACTACTAGCTTTCGACTGTATTAATAAACGATTAATATTCAATCATTGTCAGAGAACAGGTACTCATTTTCATACAAACAGTTTCGCGAGTATGTATTACACATTGCAGCTATAAGTTTCGAACAATTAGGTTACGAACTTAAACTTAAAACGAACGAATTCGTTAAGTGGCATGATTGATGCAACACACACACACACACACACACACACATGCGTGGTCTAGGCAGTTTGTCAGCGTGTACTAGCGTACCGAGATTTCCTCGAAACGGTGTCAAGGCCGTGACCTAATGCAAGGTCGTCGTCCTCGCCGCATCTTTCTCCACCCCCTTTCCCCTCTTCCGCCCTCCCCTTTTTCTCCCTCTTTCCCCGTAACTTCTATTTTTCCGCTGAATGTTGAAATTTTCACCGTTCACCGTGGAATCTGTGCCGATTGTCAGGCACTAGTCGTTCGGATTCCAACGAAATGTCCAATGTTTTTCTTTTAAAACGAATCATGGAACAATGCGATTTTTCTTTCATTTCAGTTTTGTTTTTTTATTTTTTTGTTTTTTTATTCGTATCGATAATTGATGGCTTAAAAATTAATACGCCTTATTGATCAGACTATGCGATGTAATTTAAAAGTGCCATTTGAAGAATCCGATTAAAGGGAATCGTAGTTAGAGTTATATGACACTTTTTATTTGTTAGATAGGTAAATAGGTTGAAGTTGATCTGTCTAACGCTTTATATTTTATATTTTCGTAAAACTGGATTTAAATAAAAATTTTCTTCGCTCGTGAAATTCTTCCATTTTTCGATACTTTTAGATTTCTCGGTCACGTTTGAATTAAATATTGTGCTCTGAATTGCCATTTTCTTCTTTTTTTTTTTTTTTT
>NW_025109370.1:0-4979 GCF_011392965.1 Frieseomelitta varia
TAACAGTAAAATTTTAAGTAAATATATAAATTTAAATCCAAATGTATCAAAATCAAGCAATATTAAAACGCAATTGTCGTTCTAAACGGTAACAATACAATTTATTAGTGACGTACAATCGAATGGGAGGTAAACGAAATATCGAAGAAATTTCTAGGTACTACTTAATTCTTGTACAATAATTTCCATCTAACAAATAATTAAATGAATATATATACATTACCGAAACGAACCTGATAGTAACACGTAAATGGTGAAGAACTGTTCCGAAATTGAAACGGCATTTTTGAAATAGTCAACCACCTCTCATGTTGCGTTGCACCAACTGACGCTTCGAACCGCCAAAACCTCTCTCAGCTGTCCTCTGATTGGTTGAGACTTCTTGCAAACTTTCCCGCGCGAAAATTGAGATTCTGGTCTGTATGAATTTTTCAGGGTAGATATATCACAAAAATTTTAGAAGAAATAAGAAAAATAAGCATAAAATAGAGATTAGATCAATTTTTTATACTGTCGGATAATTTCAGAACATGTGACACAAAATTTTAAAAAATGATAGCTTGTACCATACTATGTTGGTGATTTCACATCTATGTTAATGATGTATAAATTATGTTCCAAATCATAGATGGCATGAAAATATCTTTGATCTATTGCAGTTGGATTAAAGGACATTTTATTCTTCACATGGGTCTTACAATGGACATTATTGGCGTCAAAGTTAATTAATTATTAATTATTTTTTAATAATAATTCAATGTTTAGTTTCTTTGACTTGCCACAATGGGGCGCTACTACTCTTGCCCCGTAAAGCAAACAAACCTTTATTTGCGAAACAAACTATTTTAGAGAAATAAATTGTAAATTTCTGTAACTGGATTTTTTTATTAAATCCTCAACCTTCTTTCTATATATCCTATATATCCTATAAAATCCAGCAGCAAGTATTTTTAAAGATAATTAGTACCACCAACTTACCAATAGATGTCGCCACTAAAGCACGGACGAGGTATGTATATGAAATGTTTGAAATAATTGTCTGACGAGACAATTTTCACTAATTGCGAAAAACGCTAATCAAGAAAAATAATTTGTCAACTTTTAAAATTGTTTCATGGACAAATCAAAAATATTTTCATGCCATCTATGATTTGGAACATAATTTATACATCATTAACATAGATGTGAAATCACCAACATAGTATGGTACAAGCTATCATTTTTTAAAATTTTGTGTCACATGTTCTGAAATTATCCGACAGTATAAAAAATTGATCTAATCTCTATTTTATGCTTATTTTTCTTATTTCTTCTAAAATTTTTGTGATATATCTACCCTGAAAAATTCATACAGACCAGAATCTCAATTTTCGCGCGGGAAAGTTTGCAAGAAGTCTCAACCAATCAGAGAACAGCTGAGAGAGGTTTTGGCGGTTCGAAGCGTCAGTTGGTGCAACGCAACATGAGAGGTGGTTGACTATTTCAAAAATGCCGTTTCAATTTCGGAACAGTTCTTCACCATTTACGTGTTACTATCAGGTTCGTTTCGGTAATGTATATATATTCATTTAATTATTTGTTAGATGGAAATTATTGTACAAGAATTAAGTAGTACCTAGAAATTTCTTCGATATTTCGTTTACCTCCCATTCGATTGTACGTCACTAATAAATTGTATTGTTACCGTTTAAAACGACAATTGCGTTTTAATATTGCTTGATTTTGATACATTTGGATTTAAATTTATATATTTACTTAAAATTTTACTGTTAACAGGTCATTAATTGATCGATTGAAGCAGATTTCGTTACGAAGGTAAAAACATACGTAGTGTATATGTTTCCATTATTTCTCAATATTATTTATCAATAATAAGCATTCAGTATGTTATTGATTTAAAACGAATCACCTTTTCTGTCATAAATCTCGTAATATCCTTTTATTTCTATTGTAACATTTTCTACTCATTTGTTGATTCTTCAACATCATACTGCATGATTCTTAACAATTCTGATATTAAATTCGACAATAATTTATTAAATATGTACGTATTTAATAGCTAAATACGTACATATTTAATGTGTGAATATTATTGTCCTGTTTTAAGAATTTGTCATGAATTTTGTGTATGTGATTTAGGCCAATGTTTTTGACTTTTCATTTAAACTTATCATTTCGTGCGAAACGAGCGACCACAGCGCCCCTACGGTAAATATGTAATATACTTCTTATGATTCTTGAACGTAATCGATATTTCTTGATTTTAAGCGGGAACATGTCGGAAAGAAGCACACTGCGTCTGTAAAGGAGAAAGTATTATCTAGAAGATTCATCCAGAAAGAAGTGTGATCCAGAAGTTCTCAGGTAAAAATTTAAATCAATAGCTGTTAGATTTGTGTTTTTGTTGTAAATTTTTAAGATAAAACGTTCATTTTTGCGTTTAATTCAAGGTAAGTTTTAACCAAATAATTATTACACATACTTGTCAATAATTGTAGAAATAATGGCATATACACGTTTAAACAGAACATACCAAAAATTATTTATGATTTTATACCAAAATTTAATTTCAGTTCTAACCAACACAAATTGTAATCTTGTGATTGACTCATATATATATATATATATATATATATATATATATATATATATACAAACATATATTTTGATTACATCTATCGATGGCGTCTTTTCGATAACGTCGTTATTCTTTTACTTCTATTTGTACCTTATTAATAGTATCATTTAATTAATACGCGTGTGTTTAACGATTAACGAAATCATGTAATGATTTGAAACTTTTCGTGCCAAATTTTCTTCAGTCGTTGATTTTACTCGTACAGTTACCGGTAGATTATCTCATACGTCTTTTTGATAGAATTTGAAGTTGATTATTGTTTCACTTTTGCATATTTGTCTTCATTTGACATATTTGTTCTAACTTTTGGTTTCTCTTTGTGCAGGGTATTCCTTGGTTACAGAGGAACCATAGAATGCATGGACTTCATGATTATTTATGGATAATTTATTTATGATTATTTATGGTGAATTTCAGTCATGGAAACTTTGTAATATTTTATTCATTTTGAGTAACATTTGATACATAATTTATATATATTTGAAATACAATTTATATATTTTCTTCAATGCTGACGCGCAATTGAAACAAGATTTCACACGCGTTTTTCATGGTATTATTTTTTGAATATATTCGGCTATGAACATATTTGATTGGTGCAAATATTTTCGAATACTTACAATATGCCTGATATATTACTAATGTCCATACTACATACTTTAATAACGAACATTCAGAATATAATTTCTGCAAATAGTTGTCTTTCATTTACAGTATTAAATATTGAGAAATAAATTTATGATTTACAATTAATATTTTTAATACATATTCAAGATTCTATATAATCATTTTTTAGGAATATCACAGTATTTTCTAAATGAACGTACTCTCCTCCTCCTTTCCCCCAATTAATTAGCTTTATTTTCAGACCAATCTGTGTGATCGCGCGCAATGCGGATAGCAGAGTCAGTGTTTGTTGCGCAGTATGTTAATATTTTTCTGAGCAAAATGGCTCTTATTAAATTAAATTAATTCATTTAAACTATAATTCGCGAAATTAGAGTCAGTGAGTTCGCCGATTGTTATTTAATTGCGCGCGTTGATAGTCTTTCAGCTTTCTTTTTTCATATTTTCTCTTGTTCAATATTCGTTTTCGGGACTAGATCAGTGCTAAGTTAGTGCTCAAGAGGAAAAGGCCTCTCCAGGAGATCAAGATCGTAAGTAATTTTATATATCATACTTTAATTTAGACAATTTTTCAAATTTAACAGCAAAGTATAACATTTTACGTTTTGTTGCAGACGCTTTACACAACAACTTTATACATTTTGGGGAATATGATATCCAATGATGGCTCTAAATCCAAGAATGTAAGAATCTTTCATTATCTCACTTACGATTGTACTTTCCTTTTAAATACAGATTCTAATGTTTTGTTACAGATCCTCTACAGCCTTCTCAATTCCCTTTATAATTCCCCTAAGAATCTTACGATGCTTCAAAAGCTAAGAATGTAAGTACTTCACCACATTGCATTTGAAAAAGAAAATTGTAGAGAATTCTATTCTTAGAATTCCTTTCTCACAGTTCCAATTTTTATCACTATTAAAATTTAAATTTTTACAAATAACACTACTGTGTCTTTATGCTTTTAGAAATTTTTCATGGTGTTCACTTCTACCATGGGATTCTCAGTGATACCTGCTTGGTGAAGATCTTCACAACGACTTTCCCTGGTACAGTGCAGCATCGATAACGTTCTTTGCATCTATTGCGTGAGTCGCATGCATTTACGTTCCTCCAGTCACTCAATCATGTCGTAGGACGAAAGGTCCGAATCGGCACGGGTAACTGGTTGTATACGTAGAATTTTTGACGAGCATAGTGACCGCGGGTATTTTTTATACCCGTGAGTAGTAACAATTTTTTCAGATTTTTTGTGTATTAGGTCAGGATAGGGCTTCTTGCACATCGCGATTTTAACAACTAGAATATATATATATACATTTATCATAATTACTTATAAAATCAAAATATCTTCAATATAAACATTTGCAAAAGTAAAATATCCGTATGAATATCCATATGAGTAGATAAATTATAAATATTTAGAAATAATTATTATTAAAACAATTTTGTTTGAGTATTTCATAGTAGAGAAGGCGGATACCCTCCGACTTCGTTTCTATGAAAGATGTAGTTATTACTTATTGATATTGATGATATATTTTGTTATGATAATTAATAATTAATAATTTTCAATTTCATCTTACTTTTTATAATAATATTAAATGATTTAATTAATTGAGTTTATAATTATGAACTTAAGGAAAAATTTGAAATATATATAGATTAGAATTTTTTCCGCAAAAAAAATGAAATTTTATGTGCAAGAAGATAC
>NW_025109371.1:0-5009 GCF_011392965.1 Frieseomelitta varia
TGAAAACATTTGTCGACAGAGCGACTGTATCAAAATATTCTACGTATAAATACACTATAATTTAAGTGATGATTAAAATAAGTAGATTTATACACTCGTGTTTCGTGCTCGAGCAGAAATTGATATTAATCTTGACAAGAACGGCCGTATCTTTTAAATAGTTCAAACCGAAAGTCTTGAAATCAGGGTTCGATTATCGTTACAGTAATAAAATTGCAACAGTTAAATGAACATGATAGAATAACAAAAAATCGTACAGTTATTTATAAAACGTGTATAAAAAGAATATTTCTTAGGCGACTGTCATTTCAAACATCCCGCCGAGAAGATGTTAATAGTAACAAAATTGATTTCAACTTTCATGCCGAAGTTCCACACTAGTGGATGATGGTTTTGTCTGAAAGAATGGCCAAAGGTAAATCAGACAGTACAATAAACCAAACTTCGCTTAAACTATGAATCGTTTCACTGAAGTACAAAGTTACTCTTTCCTCCACCCAATAATTGTTCGCGTTTTCTCAACATCCAAGCGTGCGAGAGCTCGAGCAACTTGAACCGAGAAATGATTCCACGTACACAGATCGAAAGTTAGAAGCATAGAAACCGGGGACAACACCTGTTGTCTGATGATCCGTGGCATCCGGGGTGGTCCGAGCGGCGCGGCGCCGCCGAAAAAGGCCCCGGTTCGGCGGATCGAGCCGAAAGAAGAAGAAGAAGAAGAAGAAGAAAAAGAAAAAGAAAGAGCTGAACGAGGTGCGTGTGGCAAAGGGAGGCTCTCGCGTCGAGAGATAAATAGAGAGAGAAGGTCGGACCGAGAGCGAGAGTGCATCGTGTCGACGGTGCATGCATACATACATACATACATACATGCATAACTTTCGTGAGCTTGGTGAATCGCGAATCGAGACGGAGGCTTGGAGGAGCACGAAGGCCTCGAGAAAAGGAGGAGACGATGAGGAGAAAGGTGAGGAGGAGGGATAGCGGAGCTGAAAGCGAGCCGCCGGCACCGTGGAATGATGAATGCGTTTGGGAAAGGAGCCGCATAAATCGTCGAGGATAATGCGGCTCTCGCACTTTTCGGTCGAGCCTCCCCTTTGAATTCGCGCTCCTCCTCGCGCTGTTGCTCGTTTTTCCTCGCCTCTGCTATCGGCCCGCGCGGGGGTTTTAGATAAACAAGCGGCGGCGGGGCCGCGGTTCTCCGCCGCGCCGCTCCGAGAAATTTATCGTTTCGCCGATAGTTCGTTAGAAGGGTCCGTTAATTATTTGCCAGGGATTTAGCGTTTCGTTTCGTTTCGTTGCCACGTCGGTCGAACGCGGAAGTTGGGGGGAAAGTGGGATAAAACCGGGTAATAATTAATGTATAAATGTACAAGTAAATAAATGTACCTGAATAGAGGAATGAGTAAATATACCTGAGTAAATAAATGAGTGGATAAATGTACCTGAATAAAGAAATAAACAAATATGCCTGAATAAAGAAATAAATGAATATACCTGAATAAATAAGTGAATCAATATACCTGAATGAAGAAATAACTGAGTATACCTGAAGAAATAAGTAGATAAATGTACCTGAATAAAGAAATTAATAAGTGTATCTGAAGGAAGAAATTAATAAATATACCTGAATAAATAAGTAAATAAATATACCTGAATGAAGAAATAAATAAATATATCTGAATAAATAAATATATAAGTAAGTAAATAAATACTCCTGAATAAATAAATGTATAAATGAGTGAATAAATATACCTGAATAAGTAAATGTATAAATAAGTAAATAAATACACCTGAGTAAATAAATATGTAAATAAGTAAATAAATACTCCTGAATAAATAAATATATAAATGAGTAAATAATTATAACTGAATAAATAAATATATAAATAAGTAAATAAATACACCTGAGTAAATAAATATATAAATAAGTAAATAAATACTCCTGAATAAATATATAAATGAGTAAATAAATATATAAATAAGTAAATAAATACACCTGAGTAAATAAATATATAAATAAGTAAATAAATATACCTGAATAAATAAATATATAAATAAATAAATAAATACAATGGACATATCTAGCTGGTGACAAAAAATCGGATGGCGAAGAAATGAAAAATGTCGTACAATAAAAAAAATGATCAAACGCACGTCGTAATTTTTGGTCCCAAAATTGCAACATTTTCTCAGTTTTAAGTATATTTAAATGTAGCCCAGGCAAAACGAACGATAAATTTATTGCTTCTCAATAATTTCTATCGAGTGATATCGACGACTTGGAAAAGAAAGCGACGAATTGTTGTATGCGGTTCGGTCACTCGTTACGGTCCGCAATCAGTTGCCAGCGCAAGGCATTAATTGGACCTCGTACGATAACAAAATGATTGACCTTGGCAAGCTTCTCAGTAACCAAACTAAGCTAGTCGTTCTACATAAAAAAAAAAAAAAAAAAAAAAAAAAAAAAAATTAAAGATCATTTCGACTTCGTGAAAAATACGTCATACATAAGAAATTGTTTATCCATTGGTGTGTCGATCGTGGTAAATGGCACAACTCTGCCCTCTGTCGTTTTCTCCTCTCGTTTACCGTCCTCCGTGAAAATAACGCGAACACACCCAGTATATACTTGGAATAATAAACATTATATTGTATAAATATTATATAAATTGTGTATGAAACTAATCGTTGAAAGGTACGTTCGTCGCACGCTTAGCGACGCGTGTAACGAAACGTTCGTACGATCACATGTCGAATAGGCTGCGCTGTTTAGTCAGGGTCGTGAGATTAGAATTCGCGGGAGTGGTCAAGCGAAGGTAGACAGAGAGAGAAAAAGAGAGAGTGAGTGTGAGAGATCGGCGTGGGAAGCCGCACTGGAGGGTCACGGTTGTTACAGAAATAATTCAGCATCCCAGAACGTTTATCGCGATATAAGCAGCAGAGCGCGCGAGTACTGTCAATTTCTAATTAAATCCCTCCGGATGGGAAACTCTCACCCACTCTCTCACTCGTCGTCAGTATCAATATCTTGGCCTCTCACGAAATTCACCGATCTTTCGAACCAACGAACGCTTGGTCAAATGTATCTCTGCGGCGACGATTAGAAGAAAGAGAGAGAGAGAGAGAGGGGGAAGTATCGGCGAAGCGTTTTGGCGAGTGGAACTCGACGCAGGACTCTAGACGGATGGCCGACATTTAAAGGGTCCTTATACCTCGGTTACAGATATCTGGGAGGACTTGGTCAGCCGCCAGCTACGTGACGGGAATAAGGTTAAAGCCTCCCTCGCGACCAACTTCCACCCTCGTTGCCAAAAAGCCACGCCGGTCGAACCTCGTTTCGCTTCGGCCGGAATTGGATCAATCACGGCCCCTTCTCTCTGACGCGATGAAATTCCCGCGGATCGGGGAGAAACGAAGAGTTCGCGAGTTCTCTCGCGCCCCTTCCCCCCCCCCTCCCCAAAAAAAAAAAAAAACAAAATTGATCCATTGATCTATCGTTAATATAAAAATAACAAATGCATTTTTGTATTCGATTATTTATTCGAATAATAAGAAAATCCTATGATAATTGTATATATATTAATATTCTATAAAAATTCAATACTAATTCTGTAATATCGTATAATTGATATTTATATAATAATATAACTAATATAATATCCTAATTTATATAATAATATAACTAATATAATATCCTATAATTCCATGATAATTGTATATATTTTTACTCTTTTGATAAAATTATTATTTAAAGAAATGTAATGAAAAGTGATCCTGAAGCGATTGAGATAGAAGGAGTTGGATAACGCGTAAATAAGAAATAATTCCGCGAGAAGAAACAGGCTACTGCCGGGAGACCCCGTGTCTCGGGGTTCGCGAACCATTCTCCCGAAGAGAGAGAGAAAGTGCCGCGCCCCATCGCGCCGTGCCACGATTTTTGCCGGCCGAGGCGAGCCGATTCTCGCCGGTGACGCAAGCCGAGTGTCGCAAGCGGAGAGCCTTATTCGCCGGACTGGCTCGTAAATTCGGCCCCGGATTCCATCTGACCGATCTCGCGTGCCACCCTCTCTCTCTCTCTCTCTCTCTCTCTCTCTCTCTCTCTCTCTCTCTCGCTTTTCTTCGCGAAGAAAACACACGAAAGTCGCGAGCGACAAGCGTGTTACACAATCAGCTCATCCGCGCCAAACTTTGCTCGCTTCTTTCCTAGAGAAGCGTCCGCTGATCTCGCTACCAAGTTACGATGACAAATTTGGTTCGAAAATGGGTGAGTTCGATTAGCAAGAAGGCGAATACAGTCCGCAGTTATTGTATACAGTTCGGTCACTCGTTATGGTCCGCGAACCAGTGCAAGGAGTTTGTATTTTGATTAATAGAAATCGCCTATTTTGATTAATAAGAAATTGAAAAACTTTCGGAAACGAATATATATTAATAATATATTATAATAAAAAAATTGAAAAACTTTCGGAAACGAATATATATTATTATTATATAAATATATACTGTACAGAATATATTATTATTATATAAACAGTATAGAAAATAATAATGCAATAGTAATTTCAAGTAAGTAATAGGTTTTGAAACAATTTAAGTTAGGTTAGGTTTAGGTTAGGTTTGGCATCCATCATAGAATGTTCTAACTTTTTTAACATCTTGCGCTGGGAATGACGTGTGCCACGTATGTCGAGAATTTTTTATCTCAAAATTGCAATATTTTCTTAATTTTAAATATTTTATATTTTGATATAAATATTTATTATATTATGTTAAATATTTAATATTTTAGTATTATAGTATTATTTATATATTATATTATATAGTATTATATATATTGTACTATATATTATATAGTACTGTATATCACATTATATAGTATTATATATTATATTATATGGTATTATATTTAAATGTAACCCAGGCAAAATGAATGATAAGTTTGTTATTTATATAGTACTATATATTATATATTATATTATACTATATATTAGTACTATATATTATATTAT
>NW_025109372.1:0-4991 GCF_011392965.1 Frieseomelitta varia
AAAAAAAAAAAAAAAAAAAAAAAAAAAAAGAAAAAGAAACTCCTCGATCGCTGCAAAAAAGTCTTCTGTCCGGAAACGTTTCTCTGTATCGTCTACCAGCAATTTGTTTACGAAAAACCGAGTAATGTATCGCTTCAAATAAAATGATAATTATCCTGTTTTTCATCACGATTCATATTTTATGACTATATTTCTCTAATACGTGAATTAATGCAATCACCAAGTATAGTATATATATAGCAGTTAATAGTAAGTTTTCCATCTCCTGAGAAATTTCCTTCGCTAATTTTATTATTACACTTCCGTTTGTAAGAAGCGACAAAAAGCTCATACAAATTATCCCAAACTATTCGAATGATAATGAATGTCAACTGATAACGACTGTCTCTCTTGCCTCCAAGAATTTCTCCTTTCAAAATTTTGTTACTCCTCTATAACAGTCGTTATAATAATTTATATTGTATTATATTTATATCATACCTACGTTCCTGACAATGGCCAGCAATTGTGAAAAACTTTACTTAATTTTAGCTGTTAAATTGAAGTACGATGTCTTCTTATTAGACAGTCGAGTGCAAAGGGTTAAAAAAAGCGCCAGCAGTAGCCAAAGGGTTAATTACCTCGTTTGGAGAGTACGTTCAGTTCACGTGCGTGCTGGTGGCTCGTTAACCGATCGTTCACTGTTTGTCTGTCCCCTGGAAACGAAAGTTCGTTTCGTTCGACAACGGAGACGGGGAAGGTTGTGTCGTTGCCATCGGGATAATTTCGCTCCTCCGGGGAGATGAAGCAGAATGATCGGAATGGAATGACGGAACAACACGCGGAAGAAAGGTCGGCGAGCGCACGCGCCGCCGTTCTCGCGGCTTTCCAGGTGCATCCAGGTGTGGAGCTGCTGTCTGTAGGTCAGTTACACTGTTACTGTTACCGTCCAGGCTATTACCGGTTATCGCGCACCACGCCAACGGTACGCGCAGCGCTCGTTCGATTCTCTCCTCTGTGAGAGCGCGAACGCACGAACACCACCGATAAAAATGTTCGACAAAACCATTCTCGTCTTCTTACGAATCGTCGATGACGAGAATTGGGGAAAGGAAGAAGGAAAATCGACAGAAACGAGAGATTTCGAGTGACGATTTCGTCTACAACATTGTCTATCAAAGTGTTAGTCATCAATTTTGATGAAATTTGGCTTGAAACGTCAATTTTCGAAGAAAAAAAAAAAAAAAAAAAATTTGACACGTGTTTCTTCTTTATCGGCAATCGTTCGTGTTGAAGAAGGTAACCTAACCTCAAAGTTGAAACTCTGGAGTCATTTCGGCAAATATCTCGGTGATTATTAGAGATATTACGTAAATTGATGAAATCATTATTTTTAAAAACATTTTGTGAAAAAAACTAAAAGGGAGTACTTTGAAGACGATAATGTAGATTTTGATAAAGGGTAAATAATTTTTATTAGTCACTTTTTGTCCACGTCACGTGGACCGTCCATGTTGAAGAGGACAACCTAACCTCAAAGTTGGAGCTCTGGAATCTATTTCGACAAATATTTCTGAAATTATTAGAGATATTATGTAAATTGATGAAACCATTATTTTTAAAAACATTTTGTGAAAAAAACTAAAAGGGAGTACTTTGAACACGATAATGTAGATTTTGATAAAGGGTAAATAATTTTTATTAGTCACTTTTTGTCCACGTCACGTGGACAGTCCATGTTGAAGAGGACAACCTAACCTCAAAGTTGGGGCTCTGGAATCTATTTCGACAAATATTTCTGAAATTATTAGCGACGCAGCTAGTAAGAAAATTAACGAAAATTAGTATTTTCTAACGACGAATTTAATTAAAAAAACATTTAAGTTTGAAACATATTATATTTAATTTAAAAACGTACGGATGTGTAATAGTTTTCATTAGTCACTTTTTGTCCATGTCACGTCCATGTTGAAGAGGACAACCTAACCTCAAAGTTGAGACTATGGAATTTATTTCGACAAGTATCACGAAACTCACTGGAAATATTATGTAAATTGATGAAATCAGTATTTTTCAACTAAAAAACATTTCATGAAAAAAAACTAAAAGGGAGTACAATGAAGATGATAATGTAGATTTTGATAAAAATTCAAGTAAATAATTTTTATTAGTCACTTTTTGTCCACGTCACGTGCACCATCCACGCTGAAGCAATCTAACCTCAAAATTGGGGCACTGGAATCTATTTCGACAAATATTTCTAAAATTATTAGCGACGCAGCTATTAAGCAAATCGACGAAAATTAGTATTTTCTAACGACGAATTTCATTAAAAAACATTTATGTTTAAAACATATTATATTTAATTTAAAAACGTATAGACGACAAATAAAAGAAAATATATAGTTACTGAGATTGACAGTCTTTTCTAATGCAATGTAAAAAAATATTTTTGCTAATATCTCACTAACTATGTGTTTCAGATCCTATTATATAATACTTTTATAGAATACTCCTTTATGTAGAATTCAACGCTTTATCCGAATTCGGGAAGAAATATTAACTATTCCATTTAAAAAATCGAAGTTAACCCTCATATCTTGATAAAAAAGCAAACTAACATAAAACTTATTACAATACTATATGCCCCCCCCCCCCCCCCCCCTAGAAGCCATGTAACTTCTATCTGAAACATTTTCTTCGTACAACAAATATTTTATATTCGATGTCGTCACGTTAGACTCACCCTGTATATACTTTCGATCCGCAAAAACATATGTACACCGCGAGTAAATCACTGGTACTGCAACGGGGGCACAGCTCTCGTCAATCGCCCCTTCGCCGCGTTTCCGTAACGTCCTCACGCTCGTGTTAGCCGATCCCTGCTATTTTTATTCTCAACTTCCTCAGACAGCGACGCCAACCGACTCATTGATCGATCGACTTCCTCTCTCGATCCTCGCCGAGAAGCCGACGCGCGTGCAAGCGTGAGAGAGTTTTCGCCCAGCGAGCCGAAAGAAGCGAATTCGCCAACGGCGAATTTTTCTCTCTCTCTTTTTTTTTTTCTTCACTCTTCGCCGCTGCTTCGAGCTGCTCTTTATCCCTAATGCCCGCTGCGGCGAGAGATTCTGCTCGATCGGTGGCCGGGTCGTCTATCGGCGATAATTCCAGTCATCGGGGCGTCATTATGACTAATGAGGCTAGGCGGGACGCGGTTCTTTGATCCGCGACGTTAGAATTAGTGAGCGGGTTAGCTCGCGAGCTCGCGGGGCAGCATCGAAGCCGAAAAAAAAAGAGGATCGAAGAAAAACGCCGGCCGAATCTATCGACCACACCCATCGTGTTCTCGACGCGTGTATCGCTGCCCTTTTTATTCGCAGCCATCGCCTCCCATCATTGATTGATTTCGGCACCTCCTCGTTCGGTGTCCGAGAGCAGGGCAAAAAGGAAACCTCTGTCGACCAGAGGGACATTGTGTTTTTTTTTTCTCAGCCCTAAAATTTAATGATTATAATATTTATATATTATTTAATAATAAGTTGATAGTATCGTAATATTTAATTATTTCGCGCAGACAAATCGTACGGATGAATCTACGTATTTGCGTATGTAAATACTATACTTTGTGTTATTTTCATACATTAATATTATTTCTAGTCTTCCATGTTGGTTTTAGAATAAAATTTTTATTCCGGAACAGTCGCCTCACGGTCGGATTTTTTTTTTACTTTCGTCGCGATGAGTAACATCTAAAGAAAAAAAAATCCTTTCAACCAAAGGGACGACATTGTTCTCCCCCACCTCGCATTAATCGCCTAAAAATCCATTCACATTTCGGTGATATCAGGCCGACTGGAGTAATTATCGGTAATTACCAGTTTATGGAAATTAATTGGATTGATTGCTCGCGAATTAATATCGCGCCACCGAGCGTCCGATATTACCGTGTCGACGACCGCGATATCCATCGTTCGATACTACAATTCTCCATTTAAAAAGAAAATCAATTTATTTCAAGCGCTCGAACGAAGAACTCGTCGATTGTCGAATATTACCCCCGAGAGTAAAGAAAAAATACGATAAATAAAGGAAAGTACAGGGTGGTCATTAAAAAGAGATAACATTTACAAACACGTATTTTAAAAATTTTTTACTATTTTCTTCGGAAATATATAGTCAATGGATTTTTTTTCAGCGTCTATGTGTAAAAAACGAAATAACCACCATTCTGAAAACGAACAGGTCAGTAATTTTTTCAAACGCCTCGGTTTTTTCGGTGGCCACCCTGTATTTTAATAAATTAAAAAAAAAAAAAAAAAAAGTATTTCAGAGTGTATCTGGAAGGGATTTGTCAATTTATTTCATCCTGCACGCTCGATTCCGCTGCGCTCCTGAACACTTACTAGGCAATCGGGTCTATAGTTCTGCGTGCGAGGAAACACACGGGACGACGCACGCAACCGCGTCGTGTCTGGTTGGAAGATCGGCATGCAAAGTTGACGGGTCACGGCAGCGTTCCTCTCTCGATTCGAGCTCAAGCGTCTACTGCATCCCTCTGTCGTCCTTCTTAAATTTTTCTCTGTCTCACGATGGCGTGCCTTTGCCTTTCAATCAGTGATTTTAACGTCCTACCGTCGTCGTAGACGACGAGGCTAGAGACGTTCGAAAGACTAAGAGGCTATCGAGTTGGTTGAGTAAAAAAAATCGACGCGAGGCTTGCGAACCTCGAATATATATATATATATTTATAAATTATTTAATATATGTGTATTGTATATATATAAATTATTTAATATATGTGTATTGTATATTTATAAATTATTTAATATATGTGTATTGTATATTTATAGATTATGTAATATATGTGTATTGTATATTTATAAATTATTTAATATATGTGTACTGTATATATATATGATTTAATGCATGTATATTGTACATGTATAAATTATTTAATAAATGTATATTGTATATTTATAGATTATTTAATATATGTATTGTATATATATATA
>NW_025109372.1:5116-38167 GCF_011392965.1 Frieseomelitta varia
ATTTATAAATTATTTAATATATGTGTATTGTATATTTATAAATTATTTAATATATGTGTATTGTGTATTTATAAATTATTTAATATATGTGTATTGTATATATATGAATTATTTAATGCATGTATATTGTACATGTATAAATTATTTAATATATGCATATTGTATATTTATAGATTATTTAATATATGTATTGTATATATATATAAATTATTTAATGAATGTATATTGTCATGTATAAATTATTTAATGTATGTATATTGTATATTTATAAATTATTTAATATATGTGTATTGTATATTTATAAATTATTTAATACATATGTATTGTATATGTATAAAATATATATATATATACACAAAGGTGGTTGCTGGTCCTCCACAGCAGTGTCTGACTCGAATCGATCAAATTGCCTGTTCTTTTACGACAAGTATTGCAATAGTTGCGACAGACACGAGACATTTACTAGATGTTTGAAAGATACGGAGGTGATAGCCTCGCGCTCGAAGATCCTCTTGCAGGATCACACACATTCTACAAGAAATCGTTTAAATCTCTAAAAACACACTGCTTTAAATCTACATATGTTACATAAAAATATTGTAGTGAGTGAAAATTCACGTTCTATATAATGTACAAAATTTCTATGAAAAATTACACGTTGCTCGTAAAATTAAAGAAAATTTGCTCGCTTAAGAATCCGTAGATCATCCGGTGGTTGCGCAGGGGCGCAACACGCGATCACACGAGCCCGAAACTATTAGAGGCCAGCTCGTGAGAAGGAGAGACCGAAATCACAACGCGCAGACGTTTATTCAGGGTGCGTACCCTTGTATATCGGTGGACCCTGTAATTATAAAGGACCGGTTTCCTCTGGCGCGGTACAGCCACGCCATAGTACACACGCCCGTTCTCCCCGTTTTGCACGTAATCGTCGAGCTTCAATTTTCCCCCGCGCTCCCTTCGCGGCGTGCGAGGCAAAACACTTCGAGGATCAAACAAATCCCCGTCGCAGTGAGATACATATTTCACGACGTTCGCAGAAAAGTGCAAAAAAATTATTTATTTATTTCTATTCACGATACTAACGATATTTCTCTTGGTCGAACAATCTTTTCGACTACGTTCTTTTTTTCTGTTTCCTTTTTCGGTAGAACGATCTCCAGCAACAAGAAGATTTTTGGTAGTACTCGCTGTTTTAGTGTCATGGGCTATTTAACACTAGAATTAAAGCATAAAATATCCATCGAAGACAAAAAAACAGGTAATATAAAATGTTATAATATAATATTTTAATATATATATATATATATATATATATATTTAATATATTATAATATAATATTATATTAATATCACAATAATATAATTTATAACAATATTATAATTATAATTATGTAATATTATGATATTTATTATAATATAATATACACGCTTTTATATTCGTATATTTTACGAAAAATTATTTAAACTTTTAAAAAGTACGCTGTTTCACGTCTACCGAATGTCTAACAAAAATTATAAATTGGTCAGTTTGATTACTTAAAGTGTAGCTCTGGTGCTAACTCGGTTGACGATGAGTCAAAGCCAAAGTGGGGGGAATGATATGGTGATGCCGACCAAAAAAAAGAGTGGGGGCACCGAGGTTAAAGCATGAAACATCCATTAGAGACACTGAAGACAAAAAAAAATAGAGAAACTTTGAACAAAGCTTTTGCACTCGTATATTTTAATCTCCAATTACTATTTAATTAACTTACTATTAATTATTCAATTATTTAAATCTTTAAAGACACACTGTCACTTAAAAAAGTAAATAAACTTCTGCAGTAACAAACCTCGAATTCGAAATTTTAGAAAAATTTCAAAAAACAAAGGTAAAAGGATAGAAGAGTGAAGAAAGAGAAACGAAGGTAGGTATCACGTTAGCTCTCAACCAGAGGAGAGACTCCGTGACCGAGCGTGCGATTCGCGTTGCAAAACGCGATCCTTTCACGGTCGAGCGTATGTGTGCGTGCGCTCGGAAGGCTACGAGGATTTCTAATGCCCGGTCTCGTGGTCGGAATTATCCGTGCCGCGTTAATAAACCGCCGGTTGAGCCCGGTATATCGCGTGTCGCGAAATTCCAGCCAGCTGAGTCACGCGCAACGCGCGCGGGCCCCCTGCTGCCCCGATCACTTCGCCCGATTCTAATCCGTTGTTGTCCAACAACAAGCTAACAAAATTCGCAAATCGACACGACGGAGCAATTAATACTTAAAAATAAGTAAACAAATTCGACAGGCGAACGTGCCCGTCGATCAAACTTGAAGATCCTTAACCGCTTGCGCTGGCAACTGATTGCGGACCATAACGAGTGACCAAATCGTATTCGTCGCTTCCTTTTCGAACTCGTCGATACGATATTGTAAAATATAAATTTATAGAATTTGTAAAATATAAATTTATAAAATTTGTAAAATATAAATTTATAGAATTTGTAAAATATAAATCTATAAAATTTGTAAAATGTAAATTTATAAAATTTGTAAAATATAAATTTATAAAATTTGTAAAATATAAATCTATAAAATTTGTAAAATGTAAATTTATAAAATTTGTAAAATATAAATCTATAAAATTTGTAAAATGTAAATTTATAAAATTTGTAAAATATACATCTATAAAATTTGTAAAATGTAAATTTATAAAATATGTAAAATATAAATTTATATAAAATATAATATATGTAAAATATAAATTTATAAAATTTGTAAAATATAAATCTATACAATTTGTAAAATGTAAATTTATAAAATTTGTAAAATATAAATCTATACAATTTGTAAAATGTAAGTTTATAAAATTTGTAAAATATAAATTTACAGTATCGTGGAACAACAAATTTTTTAATTTTCAGAATACTCGTACCGGACATTTGTTCGAATCGATTTCGAGTTCGTTTGCAAAGTTTGCGATTAATTTCATAGAATACAAGCCTGATTACCTGTCGCATAGGCTCGTTACACAGACGCCGATTCGAATCGTGCCAATGTTCGATCGTTATCGCTAATCCTATCGAAGAGGTCATCGACGATCCCCGCATGACCGCGAATCTGTCGATCACGCACGCGGCTGGCTGCAGATCGAGTTATTTCATTGGGAATTCAATCGGCTCATCGAGTCACGATTCATCGAGCTCCCTTTGGCGAACTTCATTTGACAAATGAAAAGTACTTGGCCAGTCGTGAATCGAGTCCCTCTCTCCCGACGAGATAACGCTGGAATATCTGGAATAATCGCTGGAAATCGAGTTTCCCTTCGATCGGCGGGTCAGATATATGAGCAACAACACCAGTTTCTCGATCGACATGTTTCGGAAAAAGCAGTGACTGTTTTAAATCCGATCGTTACGCGCGGTGACTTTGCGTTCTAACAGCGACTTTATGGCTTTGGCTCTTAGGTTTCACTGACATCTGATTTATCACAGTTGTAAACATTGGTGTGAGTCTAAATAATTAAATGATAAAACTAATTATTAACATTATTCGAAACATAAACATTATATCCAAGGAACGAGTGTCAAGGAACTATAAAGTCGCTGTTAGAACGCGTCCGCAGTTCTTCTTTGGAATTTCAAGGTCAAAATTTTTTTATTTGCATTGTATTCTACTCGCCACAAAGAAACTATAGGTCGCAACCTAATAGTTTTCTTAAAAAATGACAAAAAAGTCAGTAGATGCGTGGGTTCTAACAGCGACTTTATAGTGTTGGATTCGGTTTCACTAACATTTGATTTATCATAGTTGTAGCACCAGTTTAAACAGTTCAATGATGAAACTGTTAACGTTATTCGAAATATAAACATTACATCCAGAACGATGAAGTCGCTGTTAGAACCAACACGTCCGCAATGTTAAAATATCAAGAAACTTTTCTTTGGAATTTCAAGGTCTAAATTTTTTTGCTTGCATTGTATTCTACTCACCACAAAGGAACTATAGGTCGCAACATAATAATTTTCTTAAAAAATGACAAAAAAGCAGATGCGTGGGTTCTAACAGCGACTTTATAGTGCTGGATTATCAGGTTTCACTAACATTTGATTTATCATAGCTATAGCATCGGTGCGAACCTAAATAATCAAATGACAACACTGTTGAAATTAATCGAAATATAAAAATTATGTCCACGCGTCGAGAATCATAAAGCCGTTGTTAGAACCCACACGTCCGCAGACATTTTTGCCATTTTCCAAGAGAACCATTAGGTTGCGACTTGTGGTTCCTCGGGAAAGTTTCACCTTCGCGATGAGTAGAATACAAATGCAAGTAAAAAAATGTTGTTCGTCGAAATTGATGAATTTGAAAGTCAAGATCAATTTTACCTATTCTTTGCACGTGTCTCTATCAAATCAAAATTCATCTATGACAGCCACGAAGACAAACTATTCTCACCGCTTTGTACAAGGAACAACGATCGAATTAGCACGATCGACGCGTGTTGGCGAGCACGTGCCTCGAATGCCCCGCGATTTTTCCCGAGTTTCGCGATCCTCGATTCACGATTTCCAGTTGACGATGTTTCGCGCGGATTTTCCAGACGCGCGACGCCTTCGAAAGATCCCGGCGATTTTCTCGGAGCGATGCCGCGCCGCGATCGAAGAGAAGGTCGCCGGCGTCGTATCGATCGCGAGGCGTGCTGCGATTCGTGGAACGGCGCGGAGTGGACGCGAGGAAGAACAAAAGGGCAAGGTCAGAACGTGTCGAGCAACGGTCTTATTAATTTCGAAGCTGGAAAGGCCGGGGGCTTTCGGGCGCGACCGAAGAAATAAAAGGGTGAAGAAAGTGGGCCAGCGACGCGGCTTCACCGCACAATGCACCAGCTTGGATCGGCCCCTTTTGTCCCCTAATACGCCACATTCAGAGTGAGTGAAAAGTAATGTTCGTATTTTCGTCAGACAAGTTTTCCTTTCTCTTCTGTTCAGCATTTAAATAATAATACGCGCCGGTTTGTTCGACGACCTTTTGACTAATTTTCAAGACGCACAACAATATACCACTGAATAACTTTCTTTCTTTTTAATTACTCCACCTTTCAAACGCACGCATTATCACACGTACAATTAGGCTCTATCCTATCGGGAGAGTACGACGTTACATTTCGCTCGATCCAACATTCGAAATACGAAACTACTATATCCTTAACTCTGGTCATCAAAAATCGATCGCCAAAAAAAAAAACGAAAACAGCTGTGACTTTCGAGGCTTAGGTTAGTCATCGCGAAAGTAGGAAGTCCGACGCGGTGAAACGCGGTCCTAACTGTACCGTGCGTACGAATACCGCGTGGAGATTGGTTGGTTGCTCGAGTTGGCGACAGGATGCACCAGACCGGCGTCGACGCAGTCTCTCTCTGTTATCGGCCTCTGAATCAACCGTTCGAGGCAAACGGCAATTTTTTTCCCCCCTCGAAGCTTTTAATTAGACGACGGTGCCCGCGAGATTAGAGGCTGAACTTGCCTCTCCCTCTCCCTCTCTCTCTCTCTCTCTCTTCCCCTCCCCTAACCACCTGGGGCAAAGCGGATCCGGTGAAGCGACGTAACGGTAAACGAAGAGCGCGCGGACAATCACCGCGAGAAACAAAACGAGGCACGAGCTGCAACGAGTTGCAACCATTTCGATTACCATCTATTACGATTGCGCTACGGATTGCGTGTCGAAGGACGCCTGTGACTCCTTCGCCCCCTCCCGAGGATTCAGCATCGATCTCGCGATAGATATTAATGATCTGCTATTATTATATTGTGAAAAAGGACTCGAAAAGATTTCAATAATTAAATATGAATCAATCAAATAATGATAAATTTTTGAAATACGATTAAAGCAAAGGAAGAAATTTTCTTTATTAAATTTTTGTTATGAAAAAAAATTGTAAAAATCCGTTAATGAATCCATGTGACGTGCCATTAATGAATTTTTACTGAATCTGAACCGTAGATTCGTGCATTGTTCGTGCAAGTGTAGTGTTCCGAGATAATAATAAGAAATGTAAGGGACATAGATATTTTATTGGCATTTGTATTGGATTACAAAAAGCTATTTTTAAATTGAAATAATTAAATTACCGATGGCTCCCATTTCTACAAGAATTATTATATCTTAAATATATGTATTTATATGTGAAAATATATATATATTTGTAAAAGTAGATACAAACAGAAAATTAAAGAACA
This sequence comes from Frieseomelitta varia, assembly GCF_011392965.1. Classification (NCBI taxonomy): domain Eukaryota; kingdom Metazoa; phylum Arthropoda; class Insecta; order Hymenoptera; family Apidae; genus Frieseomelitta; species Frieseomelitta varia. The sequence continues at coordinate 11,326 of NW_025109372.1, forward strand.
ATCATACACATTTACAAGAGAAAAGAAATGATATCTTATGTAAAAAAAACTATTTCACCTACACGATCTAAGTGAAAAATACATATTTTCAGGTTTAATTACAGAAAATAAGAAAACTTTTGCATGAAATGTTTTTGTACCTATTATAGGGAGATAATCAGTTCCTAATATGGGGCACATTGATGTCAGAAAATATGATTTTGTTAAAACGTATTTTTCAAATAAACTTGCCGACTTATAAATATACTATATAGAATATTTAATTAACATAAACAATGAAATCTGAATGGCTACAGATGCTATTACAAATAAGAAAATGGAAACTTACAAAGCATATTAAGTTTTAATTTATAACTTAATTTAAAATAATGTTATTGCATTGCACATTGTCAATTTTCAAATAAGAAAGAATAACAAACCATTTCAATAAAAAAATATAATTATAATTAAAATTTTTACTATTATAAAACATTATGCTCTCGTGTCTTCAACGGAGAGATCGTATGTTTTTCATCGTTGAAATCTTTTCGAGTCCTTTTTCAATATAATAATAGCAGATCTTATCGTTATAAAGTGCCACGGGCGTCATTCTGGCGATGCCAAGATTCAAGTAGAAACATACACAGTAGCCCCTAATTAACCTTCTAAGGACGGTGTATTTAAATCACCCTTCGCTAGTGCGGAAATCGCCAGGCGAAGTTTAATTTCACGTGTAAAAATTCATATAAATTATTGCAATTCCGATATTTTCAAATGAAGACTCCAGCTACTCGACACAAGAAGAGATAGATATCGGACGTCGATATTCGGCTTCCTCAGATGTTATATAGTACTTCAAACGTCTATAGTTTCGGGATCGAAACACGCAATTTCAAAGTGAAAAGAAACTCTATCTGCACAAAATTTTTTTTTTTGTTAATTACATTGCGTACAATGCATATTGGGAAGCTGGAAACTACGTACAATGCATATACTTTTTTAATTCACACTGACAAAATATTCTTAAATTATTACTATAGATTCTTTTATAATAATATTTGAGAATCTATTTATTATGTATTTTAGATTTCGACTATTATTTATTTTATATTTATATTAACACATTGAGGACGGTATACTCTGATAAACATATATAGCCTGTATTTTCTCGTATTTTTTGAATTATTTAATACATGTATGATCTTATATATATATAATATAAATAATAAAAAATGTAATAATAAACCGAAATATCGTGAGGTTTAGGTATTATACCGGTATTTGCTCCCATATTATCGTAATATAACCGGTATTTGGAAAATCGGTTTTAATACCGGTATAAGACGGTCATACCGGTATTTTCACACGTATTTTATCGGTATTTGACGTCCACAATGGCAAAAATACCGAAATATATACCGGTACGGTACCGCTTTACCGACGAAAACGCATTTTTCATTTTCTACGTACAGCGACTCTTACTAATATTCAGACATCGTGCTATTCAAAATATTGTTGTGGATTTCGATCGTTTATAATAGTAAATTTGGATTAATTGTTTTAATAATATAATAGGACATTCATTATGGTTTATAGTAACGTGAATTTTATTTATTTGTTGCACATACTTTTCTTAATATCAAACAATAAACTGAACTATGTCGAAATGTAGCGCGGCAAAAATATTCGGACATTTGAAGAACCACGATATTTGAACCTGAAAATTGTTAACATAACGATAGTTAATATTTTGTTAGGTAGCCCTTAACTTCATCAATATATCGCAGACGTTTAGGCATATTTCCAGTAATATTTTTCAAGTAATTTAGCGGAATATTCTTCCATTCTACGATTAATCGTTGTTTCAACTCCTCTTTCGATTTNATTTACTATCGGCAGCTTTATGAAAACATTTAATCATTGTCTCCTTTTCCTTTTCTAATATATTAATATTTTATTTACCGGCATTATACCGAAATGCATCTACCGATCTAGCATCGTTTTGATAGCATCATACCGGTATTCGCGCCATTTCGGCTTCATCAAACGTAATCGAATAGTAACCTAAAAATGTCGGTATTTTACCGGCATCTGCAATACCGACTCGGTCTCTGTTCGAGAGAATGTATAGCATTTGACAAGTATGTTATTTCATTAATAATCAAAATTATTGATTACTTTTCATTTTAGAGGCATTTTATTACGCGGTAGCATTATTTCGACAATTTCATTTCATTTCATTAAAAGATAATGAAAACTTTTGTATTAGTAATTTTGCAAGGTGTCTTATAGTTCCTTTTTTTTCTTTTTTCTAATATTATCAAATGTACAAGACACTAGTTACATAATTTTCACAATGTATTTCTTATTTCTCAGGCAAGTGAATAATTTTGTCACATCACTCGCATTACTTTTCGACTGTTATGTACTGTAATGTCCTGGTTTTTGCGATTTATTTTGCCCATTGTCAAACCTAAGTCTTTCCCTACGTGCTTGTCGTCCAGTGTTGGACGAGCTTAAAAGAAAATATTTTCACGTCCTTAAGTTCCTTTCTCCTTCTCTTTTATACTCGGAAAATAATGTCCCAAGTTGAAGAGAAAGAGGGGAAACGAAGGGGGAGACAACGTGAACGCGGCTTTGAAAATACTCGAGGAGAGAATGACTACAAGTCGCTGAAACTCTCCACGTTCCAGAGAAGAAAATGGAACATGGAATAAAACTTTCGTTCCATTTAAAATTTCTATTAAAATTATTAATATTATTAATTAGGCAATACTCACTGTTAAGTTATTAATGACTCTAATTAGGCAACATTTCTATTTATTTAAATTAAAAAAAAAAAATTATTTAATTATGCAATACCTTGACGACAATTTTTGCGAATTTTGGCGTGCAGTAGTTTATTATATATGTAATATATATATATGTACACACACACGCACACATACTTATTTATTTCTTATTTATAGTTTTTCTTACAAAATCTTTGGTTTTCTCAGATAAGATATTGAATTATTGATAATCATAAATTACAAATAATCTATTCAAAAATTTTCGATGATTTATGGTAATAAAGACAAACAGATCATTCAATATATATCATTGATTTATAACTGATAATGCAAAGAAGAAAATGAACAAGGTTAAAGAAATTATTTTGTTTTCAAATATAAATTATTAATACATTGTTAATATTTCACGTAGACTTCGTAGAATTCTGTTTTATCGAATTCTTTTATTTATGCGAATTTTATTTCGATGAAATTCAAGAAAAACGGTTTGCACCTTTTTTTCATTAAGCGCCATTCTTACTACGAATCCGCTTTTTCAAAGTTTTGATTTTTTTATCAACAACTGGCCCAAAGCTGTGACAGAAAAACGTACACCAGGCGACAGCACTTTGAAGCACTCTTTGCTTTTTTCAAACGAGCCTGCAGAACGTTAAAAAAAAAAAAAAAAGTTACAATCGTGAAAATGATCGAAAACCATTGCCCCGAGCGAATATGTTCGTTTATCCGTTGGATCAAATTCGCGTCAGGTGCGTAGGTAAAGCGGACGATTTTTTTTCTGATCGACACCTGTCTGCTCCCTGTCTGGTACGGTTTAACGCGTTAATCTTTGGGCAAACCTTCAACAATCCCGCGTCCGTATGTTGGTACGTTCGTTCTAGATCGCCGGATCACCAGATCGATCACGTTCAATTAAAATTAAACGTCCGATTTCGTGTTACTTTCAATCTACCTAGTCTCGACAATCTTTGAAACGTGTTGATTCGTTAACGACGATGATTGTTTCGTCGAAGAAAGAAGAAGATCGTCGCTATTCCATGATCCACCGGATAAAACCGAGTTCTCCACAATCTTTGGGAAATCCTAATAGACGTTCAGCAAACTGATTGCTTTGTCTCTGCAGAAAATATTGCAATTCAGAGTTTGCACTGCTGGCCCCTTTTACAGACAGACTGGCCCTTATGTTCAAAAATGATTGATTTGATGCAAATCAAATTCACAAAATACCTTATGGGTGGTTCACAATTATTTGTTGAACTATGACCGAACTATGATTCCAATAATGAACTCCAATTAGAGAAGAAGAAGTTTTTTTTTTTGAAAAATTAAATTCCCTGCGAGAAACAGAGATATTTCACTGTAATTGACCCGTCAATTGTTGATGTTATTGATCGTTCTGTTGCAATTACAAGCCTCACAGATTGTCATAATTATTACATGAATACAACTGACATTCATAATTTCATTTAAATCTTATAATGTCGATTATAGAATAAATTAATTATCATTTTATGTCACAGTAACTCGAACGTTTGAATTAAATTTCATTTCAATCCCACATTTTGCACCAAATATATTTTCACGGTCAATACTATTTCAATACGATTTCGTTCATCGCTTCAAACTTTAACTTCTTTATCTGCTTGATGATTAGTTAAATCAGTAGTAGGTTAGTTAGATTGGTAGTAAAAAAAATAAATAAATTAGTGGAGTAGTTAAATTAGTAGTAGAAAAAATAAATTAAATAAATTAGTAGTAAAAAATAAATTAAATAAATTAGTAGATTAGTTAAATTAGTATTCGAAAAATTAATTAAATAAATAGTAATAGTAATAAAAAATAAATTAAATAAATTAATAGTAAAAAATAAATTAGATAAATTAGTGGATTAGTTAAATTGATAGTAAAAAAAATAAATTAAATAAATTAGTAGTAAATAAATTAAATAAATTAGTAGTAAATTAGTAGTAAAAAATAAATTAAACAAATTAGTAGATTAGTTAAATTAGTAGTCAAAAAAAAAAAATAAATTAAATAAATAGTAATAGTAAAAAGTAAATTAAATAAATTAATAGTAAAGAAATAAATTAAATAAATTAGCGGATTAGTTAAATTAAATAAATTAAATAAACTATTAGATTAGTTAAATTGGTAGTAAAAAAAATAAATTAAATAAATTAGTAGCAAATAAATTAAATAAATTAGTTAAATTAATAGTAAAAAAATAAATTAAACAAATTAGTAGATTAGTTAAATTAGTAGCAAAAAAAAATAAATAAATTAACAAATAAATCAGCAGTAAGCAGACTATGAAATAAAAAATTTGTAGAGTTTGTTTAACAAATTTGTTAGCAAAAAATTAATCAAAACAAACATAAAAAAAATACACCTTCTTAAATATTCATGTCAAATTTCGTCGCGACATTGTTTCGCGAGTGAAAGCGATCGATCGCCGGCGATTTCCACGGGAATTCAATTCCCGATTCTTTCGTCGCGGCGGATGGGATGTCTCGCGAATAGAATAAACTCGCGTGGATAAGTTTAATCGAAAAAGTCTGTTCCTCAGTTGTAACATAGACCGACGGTAAATAAAAAGAGGACGAGAACGAGACTAGGGCGGTCGCTAAGCAACAGAATTGCTTTCAGCGCGTTTTCGTTCGAGCGGCGGCCTTTGTCTCGAGATCAAAAGACACTCCCGTCTGCTACGTCACCCTTTCGCTAACTCGCCGAAATGGTTCTCGAGCCGGGTTTCACCGGGTTTCGAAACGAAAATTCGGCCGAAAGATCGTCTTCTTCTTCTTCTTCGTCAGCGGTGACGCAGAAGTGCCCCCGTAAGTAATTGACAGCAAGAAAAAAAAAAGAGGAGGTACTTACTCACCATAATCGGAGCGTCATCTCGCCGACCGGATATGGACGAGGAAGGTATGGCCAGAGCAGCATCTGCAACGAGACCAGCCACTCTTTTAGCAGTTGCTCGCAATAAAATCGCTCGCGATAAAACTTCGTTCCGAATCGATCGCGATCGTTAACGCGTCGACGGATCATCGTCGGTTACACGTGAGATTGAAAATCGGTCTGAAAATCGCGTTCTCACGGTCGACAGTCAATTTTTCCCAAATTGTGACATAAAAGTTAATATCGTCACGTTCGTCAGGTTAATATTACAGCGTAACAGTCAAGTTTGACATAATAGTTTCAATGTTTGACATGGAGAAGCAACTAATCTTTTATTATGTACTATATATACTATATAATAAATATCAACAAAAGCAATATATATATATTATAATATATACTATATCAATAAGAGGAAAATATATTATATTATATATTATATAATACACACTACACATATATACTATATAATATACTATATAAAATATATAGTAAATATCATCAAAAGGAATATATATATTATATTATATACTATACAATATACTATACATACTATACACTATATAAAATACTATAATAATATAATAATATACTATATAATAAATATCAATAAAAGCAATATATATTATATAATACATACTACACATATATACTATATAATATAATACATACTACATGTATATACTATATAATATAATACATACTACACATATATACTATATAATATACTATATAAAATATATAGTAAATATCAACAAAAGCAATATATATATTATATTATATACTATACAATATACTATACATACTATACACTATATAAAATACTATAATAATATAATAATATACTATATAATAAATATCAATAAAAGCAATATATATTATATAATACATACTACACATATATACTATATAATATAATACATACTACACATATATACTATATAATATACTACATATACTATAGAATAAGTATCAATAAAGGCGAAATATATATATTTTATTATATACTATACAATACACTATATATACTATACACTATATAATGTACTATATAAACTATATAATAAAAGCAATATATTATATTATATACTATACAACATACTATATATACTATACACTATGTAATATACTATAATAATATAATAATAATACACTATACAATAAATGTCAATAAAAGCAATATATATTATATAATATATATACAATATAATACATACTACACATATATACTATATATATACTATAGAATAAGTATCAATAAAGGCAATATATATTGTATTATATACTATATAATACACACTACACATATATACTATATAATATACTATATATAATATATATTATAATTGTATAAACTATGTAATAAATATCAATAAAAGCAATATATATTATAGTATACAGTATAGTATAATACAAACTACACATATATCCTATATAATATACTATATATACTATATAATAAATATCAATATATATTATATAATATACTATATATACTATATAATAAATATCAATAAAAGCAATATATACTATAGTATAGTATAATACACACTACACATATATACTATACAATAAATATCAATAAAAGCAATATATATTATATTATATACTATATAATACACACTACACTACTTATATACTATGTAATATACTATATAATAAATATCAGTAAAAGCAATATATACTATATTATATACTATATAATAAATATCGATAAAAGCAATATTCAGCCGCAATCTCTCAAATTTCTTATATTTTTAACATACTTGTACTAAATTTGCTTCGTTGGTCAGCAGTTATGCTGACGAGTTGGCGATAATCGTTTTGCGATTTACCGCGGTTGGCGATTTTATCGCGAGACCTCAGACGCGAACGAGGAAAACGAAAGTGATTAGAGAATCGATCGGTGAGCAAGCTCGTTCGCGTCGGCGATAAATCAACGTTGGGCAACAATGGGCAACAAGACTGTTTTCCGGATCGTAATCCGTTTACAGATTACCGATAAGCTGATTAGCAAACGCGCGGATGGGGGCTTGGCCACACGCGTACAGCCCAGCTCCTTCGCGCTTTGCAAACAATTAAAATAATTTAATTAATCTACCATTAAATCCTCCTTCAAATTAATATTGAAATTGATTATCTAAGAATCTAATCTTTCATCATTCATTTATTCTTAAATCTATACTACATTTTGATGAAGATATTATTGTTGAATGTATATGAAAATAAAATATTTACAAAATATTAAATATATATGATATAATAATTTAACGTATTAAATATATATGATGGAAATAATATTCTTAAATATACTACGTTTGTTGAAAATATTACTTTATAAAATTTTTTAACTACAAACTTTAACAACGAATATATAAATATAATTTAAGTATATCTTAATCGTGGATTACCAAATTAGGTAACAAAATTTCTTTAAAAAGATCAAAAGGCCGCCATGTTACGTTATTTTAATTATAAAAATTTTATTATTTCTAAATTAATATAATAGGGCATGTAATTGTATTGGGTATAAAATTCGACACGCGATTTCTATGGTCGCTCTCGAAAGATTTCGAAGCGAGGAGTTCCAAAACTTGAAAACTTCCTGTTTCACAACAGCACAATTTTCTAAACTTGCGTCTCTGTGTAATTACTATAAATTGACTGGACTCGGACTCTCTGCACCTGTCGAAATCCCGCGAGTCCATCGGCGAACGACAATCATCAAACAGCTAGTGATAAAGACAGCGCGGATAAGATAAAGCCGCGAGCAAACACGAGACGATACGGATTCGTTCTGTGAAATCTGACTTTCGATCGAGCATGTTTACTCAAGGAAGTTGTGTTCGCAAGTATTTAAAAAAAAAAGCAGCAAATAGAACTGAACAGTAGAATTAGGTTTTCTCAGGAATAAAATATATTTACAACATTTGACGAACATATTATTCTATAACATATTTACGAATAGAGAACAATTCTAGTATACACGTTTGCTGTTGCACATTCAGCGAGAAAGATTTGAAAACGATGAAATTTATTTTATAAAATCAAGATTCCCATTTGTCCGTAATTTATATGTAGTTTTCATAAACAAATATTCAAAAAAAAATATATATATATATTAACATTTACTTGGAAAAATCGTTAAAAAATTTTCAATATATTGTTTAAACAAATGATTTTTCCCCAAGATGAATTAAATTCCATTAAATTTAATACATCCACCATTGAATTCATCATTGAAGAAACGCTAGTTACATCAATTTACACAAAAATTTTGAGGTTAGTTTTCATCCTCAACTTTGAGGTTAGTTTTCATCTCCAACTTTGAGGTTAGTTTTCATCCTCAACTTTGAGGTTAGTTTTCATCCTCAACTTTGAGGTTAGTTTTCATCCCCAAGTTTGAGGTTAGTTTTCATCCTCAACTTTGAGGTTAGTTTTCATCCCCAAGTTTGAGGTTAATTTTCACCCTCAACTTTGAGGTTAGTTTTTCACTCCTTCAACATGGACGATTGCCGACAAAAAAAAAAAAAAAAAAAAAGAAACAAGAAATACGGATTAAATATTTCTTCGAACTTCTATGTTTATGCCCAAATTTTTATCAAAATTGGCGACTCACACTTCGGTACGTTCCCTCGTCAGTCTGTTTGCCGAAATGGCGAGCCGAAAGGGAGAGTTCTAAACGCTGGCCACGCTGGAAGCGTGAAAAGCGGAGATCGCAGCTCGCTCACACGAGCGACTATTAATTATCAGCTGAAAACCGAGGAGATAGAGACAGAGAGGAGGTAATTTTCGACTGTTCTCAAACGAGAACCACGCGTTCGCTTTCAATCGGCGCGATGTGGCGTGGCGTGACGAGGCCGGACCACCCCGGCCGGACCAGCTTCCAGGAAAGATTCGTGCAGAAAATCACGACACGTTTCGTAAACGCCAGAGACTGAGAAATCTGTCGATCACGGTAATCAGAAAACGAAAGATTGTGCGAGTCTAGCTTAAACCTAACCGAAGCTGGGAGCCGTATTATATTGCATTAAACATTATGATTATTTAATTGAATTTCCTCGGATGTTATATCATACTATATATTATATTACATATATAATGATTACATTATTATTAAATAATATCAAATTATATATATATAATATTATAATATTTCTTTAATATTAAATAATAATAATATTAAATTGTATATATAACAATTATATTATATTAAATAATATTAAATTATTTATATATAACAATATTATTTCTTTAATATTAAATAACAATATAATTAAATTATATATATAACAATTATTATATTAAATAATATCAAATTATAATATATATATAATATTATTTCTTTAACATTAAATAATAATAATATGAAATTGCATATATAACAATATTATTTCTTTAATGTTAAATAATAATAATATTAAATTGTATATATAACAATTATATTATATTAAATTATTTATATATAACAATATTATTTCTTTAATATTAAATAATAATAATATTAAATTGTATATATAACAATTATATTATATTAAATAATATTAAATTATTATATATAACAATATTATTTCTTTAAAATTAAATAATAATAATATTAAATTATACATTTATATATAACAATTATATTATATTAAATAATATCAAATTATTTATATAAAACAATATTATTTGTTTAATATTAAATTCTATATAATAATTACGTTATATCAAATAATATTCAATTACACGGAATGTTATAATTATCTAATTGAATTTCGGGTATTATGTATATCGACGAAGTGGAGGGGGAAGGCGCCAGCGACGAGGAAAGTGGGGGAAAACGCCTCGCGAGCCGCCAGTTAGCTCCGCATCGCAGAACTTAATTTCAACGTAGTATTACTTTTACACAAACAATTGTTCAACACTTTAAATTTCTCATTTCACGGGTAATTTTTCAAAGAATTACATACATACAAGTTGACTCACGCGATAGCGATTACTGCTATTATCATTCGTCGTTTTTCCAACAGAAGTTTTAACGTCTACCTTCCGCAACGTGATCTCGAGAGTAAGACGTAGCAAACGTGGAGGAGTGCACGCGTCGCGGCGTCCGCTGATAAGCAGATAAGAGCTTCGAACATGGCACATAGCAGAAGAAGGGAGGGGTAGGAGTCGAGTTTTCATATCGCGTTCCCGGCTAAATTGGATTGGATTACAGAACGACAACGCGCGGTGAGAACCGACGAGCCGCTCTTTCGAAAGAATCACGACAACGTGGGCGACGATTTCGCGTGGCGAAATCAGAGACGCGCGCCATCTTCAGCCGACGCGTAATTGTCTTTCGCTCGCGTTTGTCGTCGCCAGACGCGTCCCAAATCTCTCCCTCCATCGGGAGATTAATCGCGAAGGACCGTAAAAGTGATGACTGACGACCAGCGTTAATCCACGCGCTGCTTTATCTCGTTATCGTGTCATTCGATCTCTCGCCCTTTCCTCTAGGGTGAATTTCCACGGAGAATATTCGCCGTAACCAGACGAAAATGTTCGCCCCCCTAAACATTCTTCGCGTTCTCATTCGAAATTGAGCTTCATTTTCTTAACACTGGAATGGAACTACTAAAATGGTCAAAACGATTTACAATTTACAATTTTTGTTTAGATACTTCAGATTAGACATTGATATGAAACGGCGTATTTTTAGAGAGCATCGAAATGGTCAATCGATGATTTTTGTTTAGATATTTTATAGATGTAAAATAATGTATTTTTAGAGACTACCGAAATGGCCAATTGATAAATTTTGTTTAAGTAATTTTGCAGATATAAAACAGTGTATTTTTAGAGAGCATTAAAATGGTCAATCGATGATTTTCGTCTAGATATTTTATAGATATGAAACAGTGTATTTTTAGAGACTACCGAAATGGCCAATTGATAAATTTTGTTTAAGTATTTTTGCAGATATAAAACAGTGTATCTTTAGAGACTACCGAAATGGTCAAAATGGCCAATCGATGATTTTTGTCTAGATATTTTATAAATATAAAATAGTGTATTTTTAGAGACTCGAATAATTCTTCATGAAATGGACAAATAAAAGCTTGTGCACCCTATAGTATTATAACGATTTTCCTTTTCTTTAACGTCTCTGAAATTTTATTCTTTACTTATCGGCAGTTTTAGCGTCAATTACACTGACAGTTTCGCAACAAGAAGATTTTTGATCAATATTTCGTAAATCGAAAGCAATTTAGGTCTCCTCAAAAGGGACAGGTCGAGTACAAAGAGTTAATCTTGGTCCGACACGTTAAAATATAAATTTATTTTTACATATATATATATATATATATATATATATATATATATATAAAAATTTAAATTAATATAATTAAATAAAGTACCATAATAAAAACATATTTTAGCAATAAAGATTAATAATATTATTATAATAGTTCAAAGAAATGAAAATGAATTTCTTAAAAATAAATAAGTGAAATAAATTTTATTCCTTTTTGTATCAGGGTTAATTCATTTAATAATCTCGAAAGTAAGTGATCTAAATATATGTATTATTTTCTTGAATAAAAAAATATATATACACATATACATTTAGAAATTAAATACTTGTCGTATTTATTAATATCTACTTTTCTTCAAGTAAATTTAATTTATATATAATACACAACATTCCAACTGTGAAGTACAACAAGCAACGACGATTCAACCATGAGTCACGCTCTCAACCCCCTTCCCAGCGCCAATATCGGCTACGGTGAATAAATTGACAGGAACGAAAAAGAACTTGGAACGAACGCCGTTGGAACGCTGAAGCCTACGTCGTAAATCACCGCGATACTTTATGGATTTCGTCCTGTTTACAGTTCTTGCACGCATAGCCAACGGAGTCGGCCACCGCGCTTCACACACACACACACACATAATCATCCACGTAGCTTGCTTTTCACACAGGCGACCACTCGCTTGCTTCCCACCGCCCTCCCTCTCGACGATTACTTTCGTGTCGTCCGAGTACGGTCGGGGTCTTTGTTCGAGTCTTGGCCATTCCTCCAGCGATCATTGAAACTCGCGACTAGGTGAAGAATAAAGTACGCGAGAGGGAACGGCGAAACGCGTCGCAGCGGAGACTACTTTCATCTCTCCCTCGCAACGTCTTTGTCCTTTGGCTCCTGAAGCGTCGAACCACCCGAGTCTTCACCACGAGAAGACCACACACTCCCTCGGGATGAAAGGGCCCGAGCGACGTATCGCGCTCTCCGGCCATTGTCTCCGGAACGCGGCCTCTCCGCCGCTCGGCCGAAGGAATTTCAAGAAGAGGAAGATCGATACGAGGGAAGGAGAGGAACGTGGCCGATCGCGCGCGCGTGCACTTGACATTTTGCAAGCGACTTTGCCAGTGTCGGTGCCAGCGGCACACGTGTCATTCTGCTGGAGCACCAGGCCGAACCGAACCAGAGTTATCCAGCCACGGTCACGTTCCAGACACGTCGATCGATCTCCTTGAATCTCCTCGGGATCCGCCCGGAGATTTCCATCGACTGGATACATGGGACTCCCTCGTTGAGACTGTTTAATCGAGCAGATCAGAGTTTACGAGTTTTTTTCTCATTTTTGAGAAAATTGCGAGATTGCAGAGAGGAGAGGAGAGATTTAGTACCATTTTGGCTATCGTGGATGAATTCTATTTGGTTTTTGATTTGGTGGATGACGTATGAACAGGAAACAACTGTGCAAAGTTGACTTTGAAACGTGAATTTTCAAGCTGTAACAGGTTAACAAGTTAAGATAATGTTAAAGTTATTTATTATTTATTAGTACTAAAGGTATTTAGTACTATTATTTATTAATATTCTTTTGTTAAGGTATTTAGTGCTATTATTTATCAATATTTATTAATATTTTTTATTGAAGTATTTAATACTATTATTTATCAATATTTATTATTAAAGTATTTAGTACTATTATTTATCAATATTTTTTATTAAAGTATTTAGTACTATTATTTATCAATATCTTTTATTAAAGTATTTAGTATTATTATTTATTAATATTTTTTACTAAAGTATTTAGTACTATTATTTATAAACATTTATTAATATTTTTTATTAAAGTATTTAGTACTATTATTTATCAATATTTTTTATTAAAGTATTTAAAGCTATTATTTATCAGTATTTTTTATTGAAGTATTTAGTACTATTATTTATCAATATTTTTTATTAAAGTATTTAGTACTATTATTTATCAATATTTATTAATATTTTTTATTAAAGTATTTAATACTATTATTTATTAATATTTAGTATTATTGTATAGTATATATTTACATGATATACATATAAAGAACCTGCCGCAAAATTGACTTTGACCCTTGAATTTCACGATTAAATTTGTCATCAAAATAACGTTAAAACAATATTAAAGTAACTATTATTTATTAATATTCAATATTATTGTATCATATATATATGCATGTAATGAACTTGCCTTGAATTTCGAGGTCAAATTTGTTCATCAAAATAACATTAAAGTTTTACTTATTAATATTTATTACTACCTTATTACTATTTAAATAAATATTAATATTATTTTTTACTATTACTTATTAATATTTAGTATCACTGTATAGTATTACACAACTCATATAATAAACTATTATTCTTTAACATTACTCATCGCTACTCAGTACACGAGCAATAACATTAAAAATACGCGGAACGTAAAATCCTCCATTTCAAATTAACTTTGACAATTAAAAACTCGCGTTTGTTAAAATTAAATTTATCACTCTGCAATCCGCAATGTTGCGTAATCTTAAACACCAGACACTTTCCACGACAATTACGACAGTTAGTGCGTCTGCACTATTATAAAAAATTTGTAAGACACGTTTCAAGAGCAAAACGACTGATCGTTGTAATAGCGCGAAACCTAAGTATGGAAATTGACGAAAAATCGGCAACGTGTCGAAACAGAGACAGAGATCACACTCTGTTCCGCTCGTCTGTTCCTCGATACCGTTTCCCCTAGACGACTGCGACAGCGAGACAAACGCGAGATTGATTTCCACTTGACCCTGGAACGCTTTCGCCGCCGAGTGTGTCTGGCCTGGCACGAACTTGCAGTAGGTCGTGTTCGATTCGCTGGCGACACCGTTTCAAGCGCGGAAAGGGAAATCCGTCGTTCCTGCACAGACACGGCACGATCGCGCAATCAGCGTGCCCGAAATCGCACCCCGGAATATCGATATCGTAATTCTCCTATCCCGAGTGACCAATTTCGTTTATTATCGCTCGATGTAGAGCCAATCGAATGGAACCGTGGATCAGTCGTAAAATGGAAAGGTAACGATCTACAACGACGCAGGCATCGAGCTATCATTTGTCGTGTCACGCGAGACCGAATTGGAGATTTTGTTAACTCGTTCGATTGCTGGACAAATTTCTTCTGTCGCTTCTCGTCAGATCTATCTTTCGAGGTAATATTAATCAGCTGAATTTTTTTTTTTTTTTTTTTAATTCAAGCTTACGTCATAGCTCTCGAAGCTGCCCCTCTGAGGAGAAAAAGGAGACTAAAAGCGAGTAAAGCCGTGTTCACACGTGCGGTCACGGTATTTGACCGTAGTTGGCTATAAATAGGAATGCAAGTACGTTATTTCCCTTTAATCCGGGGAGAAACAGCGAGATATCTCCTCGTGGACCCGTGGCTGAGACCGGTTTCTGCCAACGTGCACACCACAGAGAGAAAGAGAGATAGAGAGAGAGAGAGAGAGAGAGATCATGCCGGTGTGCGCCGACGCGACGAATCTTTAATGCTTCTTTAATGAAGAGGTTCCCACGAATATCCTAATTACCTTGAAATTACCGCGAGACGCGCGCCGTTAAACACCGGAACCTATTACTTTCGAAATAAGACGGGAAGACATTCGACCGATTGTGAAATTAAACGCGAAAATGTCTTCATACCGCATTTCCTACGATTCCGCCGATTATCCTTATTCCACTTTCGAATAACTGCTCTCACACGTACAGGGTGGAAAGAAAAGTTAGTCCGTGGCTGTTACAGATAAATTCTACACCTTCGATTCGATGGAAATACGTGTAAAGAATTGACCTCGACTTTAAATTTCAAAAAATTTTTTTTGCATTGCATTCTACTCATCACGAAGATAAAACTTTTTCAAGAAACCATAGGTCGCAATCTAATAGTTCTATTGAAAAACGGCAAAAAAGGTCTAACAGCGACTTTATGGTTCTGGAATAGGTTTAACTGTAAAAAGAATCTTTTTTTGTATTCTACTCATCACGAAGATAAAACTTTTTCAAGAAACCATAGGTCGCAATCTAATAGTTCTATTGAAAAACGGCAAAAAAGGTCTAACAGCGACTTTATGGTTCTGGAATAGGTTTAACTGTAAAAAGAATCTTTTTTTGTATTCTACTCATCACGAAGGTAAAATTTTTCCCAAGAAACCATAGATCGCAATCTAATAGTTCTATTGAAAAATGGCAAAAAAGTTCTAACAGTGACTTTATGGTTCTGGAACAGGTTTAACTGTAAAAAGAATCTTTTTTTGTATTCTACTCATCACGAAGGTAAAACTTTTCCAAGGAACCGTAGGTCGCAATCTAATAGTTCTATTGAAAAACGGCAAAAAAGTTCTAACAGTGACTTTATGGTTCTGGAACAAGTTTAACTGTAAAAAGAATCTTTTTTTGTATTCTACTCATCACGGAGGTAAAATTTTTCCAAGGAATCACAGATCGCAATCTAATAGTTCTATTGAAAAACGGCAAAAAAGTTCTAACAGTGACTTTATGGTTCTGGGACAAGTTTAACTGTAAAAAGAATCTTTTTTTGTATTCTACTCATCACGGAGGTAAAATTTTTCCAAGGAATCACAGATCGCAATCTAATAGTTCTATTGAAAAACGGCAAAATGTTCTAACAGCGACTTTATGGTTCTGGAACAGGTTTAACTGTAAAAAGAATCTTTTTTTGTATTCTACTCATCACGAAGGTAAAATTTTTCCCAAGAAACCATAGATTGCAATCTAATAGTTCTATTGAAAAATGGCAAAAATGTTCTAACAGCGACTTTATGGTTCTGGAATAGGTTTAACTGTAAAAAGAATTTTCTTTCTGTATTCTACTCATTATGAAGGTAAAATTTTCCCAAGAAACCATAGATCGCAATTTAATAGTTCTATTGAAAAATGGCAAAATGTTCTAACAGCGACTTTATGGTTCTGGAATAGGTTTAACTGTAAAAAGAATTTTCTTTCTGTATTCTACTCATTACGAAGGTAAAATTTTCCCAAGAAACCATAGGTCGCAATCTAATAGTTCTATTGAAAAATGGTAAAAAATGTTCTAACAGCGACTTTATGGTTCTGCATCAAGTTTAACGCACGCGTTCTAGAAGAATATGATCCATGTACAAATGGGGTTAATTTAAAATGCAAAACGTGTACATATCGTGCTGAATTCTTACGTCATGCGTGTTATAAATACATAAAACCGAAGATTCAAAAATCCATGGTAATTTACAACGGCGATAATTTGTCGCTGCACAGCGAAGGCCAACTGATAAAAACATCCTCGCAACAGCTCGAGGATCCAACTGATAAAAGCTGGATTACGAACCGACGACGATGTTCCTTCACTGCTGAAACTTTGCCAGACACTGCCTTCCTTTCTCATTCTCTCTCTCTCTCTCACTGTGCAGAAGAACTTTCCTCGCGTTATCCGGTCAACGCAACGAGATAAATTTCGTCCCTCGGACTTTGCGCGAACGTTGTCGAAATAAACTTGCGCGTGTAAAGCTTCTCTGTAATGCCGAGGCTCGAGCTGTGAAGGTCAGAACGCTGTTAACGCCCCGCCTGAGCCTTTTAACTCGGATATTAGAGTCGTCCGCCGCGAAAACGCTGGATCGCTGGACGAGGGAGACAAAGGGTCGTTTAAGGGAATGGGAGAGATTAAGAGGTTAACCTGTTAAAAGGATCCAAGGCAAAGGTCAGAGAAAGTATTGCGAGAAAGCGGCGAGAGAGGAGTAGAAAATGCTGGCAATTAAATATGTAATACCAAGGCAATTAAATATGTAATACCAAGGAAGACTAGCCGATTGTGAGGGGTAGATTAGTTAGATTACGCGGAACGGGTATGGCAATTTCTTTTTTCTTCTCTTTTTATGTAATGGATCTCTTTGTTTCGTGTATTCTCTTTTATGTACGGATGGAGGAAAGAATTTTCATTAAATCCTACTTCGATGAGACCGAAAATTAATTATTATCACTCGAATGGATCTTTATATGTAACCAAAAAACACGAGCAACGATTTAAAACTGAAACTTTCGCTTTATCAATCACGATTCTAGGGCATTATAGACAACGACATTTCAAATGAATGTTGAAGTGTTTCAAATGAATGTTGAATTTAAATAAAAGAAATGCCTCGAGTGAATGTTGAATTTAAGTAAACGAGTTTGTTTTCAAGTAAACGTTGAATTCAAATAAACGTTGAAGCACACTTATTTCAATAAATAACTTATTTGTAAGAACAAGAAAATTAGTTTCTATCTATCTTTGCAAAGTATATTATAATTTTAATATAATTTTTTTAGTTTATTATAATATAATATTTAATATAATATTTTTAGTCTATTATAATATAATATTTAATATAATATTTTTAGTTTATTATAATATTATATTATATTATATTATATTTTTAGTTTATTATATTTAATATAATATTTTTAGTTTATTATAATTTTTCTCGACAGTTATTCGAAACATTTTTCTCCGTCTTTTCTAGTTGAACAACTTGCGCTGGCAACCGATTGCGGACCATAACGAGCGACCAAATTCGTCGCTTTTACTTTTTGAACTCGTCGGTACGACATCACTGGATGGAAATCACTGAGAAGTTTGTTTCGCCCGAGTTATACCTAAATATAATTAAAAACTGAGAAAATACTGCAACAACATGACTCTAATAATAATAACAATAATAACAACAATTTATTTACCATCTCGACCTCGCCAGCAATCTCCATTCAATCTTCGTATTCATAAAAAAAGAAAACACTTTTCGTCACTTTTAGGTTCTGAACCACTCTGAAGGCAAATATAAAATTTCAGAATACATCACAGAATTATTGTGCATTTTCCTCTGTATCTCAAGGGAACGTAGAACATTGGCTTTAGAGTTTCGCGTGCACTCGGGGGAGACATGAATTCTGCCGCGAGGCAGAAAATATTCTCAACATCTTCGGGAACTTCCTGATCACGCCAAGAACAATCGACACCGGCTCGTAGCGCGATTTCGAGAGCCAGCTACTTCGAAAGTCGAGTACCAACTGCACGCGACAAACAATAACTGCGGAGAGAAAGGTGGCGGGATTGAAATATCTGTCGATAGTTGCGCGGATCGCCAGACACACAATGTCTGGAAGAAAGATGTGTCTGCCAGAGAAAGAGTAGGATTAATGGACTCGAAAGATGCAAAGACACTTTCACCGAATAACGATTGCTAATTGTATCTGGCAATTTCAATTAATTCGAATCGCGTGCCAGCAACGCGGAACATCTCGGAGGATCTCGATGAGGATCACGAGTGAACCATGGAAAACTTCAACCTCTTGTATCCTACCTAAAGTAAAAGAAACAGAAAATCTTTACGACAGAATTAGAGTGGCGCAAGCATTCACTTGTGTATTTTACGAGGAGTTATTCAATCAAAGTTTTTTCCTTGTGACAATATATCAGTTTGTAAAGTACATGTACATTCAAATGATCATTCTGGACATTTTGTAAATGTCAAAAGTGGTAAGAAAAAAAAAGAAAAAAAGAGAAATAGCACGCGCCCACCAGCGCTGAATGAAAGGGTTGAGAAATTCTCGCTGCTGCTCGCGATTGATAAACGATACCCGGATGGAAATCCCTCTATCGATATTTCGTCCGATATGTCTCGACGAGGTTCAGACAGGCGAGAATTCAGAAAATCGAACGCGGAAGGTCTGAGGATGGCGGGGAAAGTTGCAGCGTCTGGCTGGAAAGCATCATGGGAACGCAGTTCCCCAATTTCCCGGGCGAAAACAATGATCGCGCGGAAGACAGAGGGAGAGAGAGAGAGCGGATCGTTGCATAAGGAGCGGATCGTTACCAGGAAACGTTGTTCCTCCTTTTCCTGCCTCTGAGAACCGCACGACGCGACCGCCAGTCGCACGCCCTCCCCCCTCGTCCTCCGCGATCGCTGGTTGCGAGAACAACATCCTAGATCAATCATGGCGAACCTACGACCCGCGGGTCAGACACTGACCCACGCGATGATTTTTATAAACGTAAGAAGAATTTTAATTATTTTTCGAACCCCTCTTTTCAAAAAATGTTTATAATATACTTGAAACTGAGGAAATATTACAATTTTGGAACAAAAAAATTCTCGTCGCGCTCGTGGCACTATACAGCAATGATGGCGAACCACTGACTTTTTAAATGACCCAGGCGTTGATTTTTATAAATTTATCATCGTATATATAAAAGGATTTTAATTATTTTTCGAACCCCTCTTTTCAAAAAATGTTTAAAATATACTTGAAACTGAGGAAATATTACAATTTTGGGACAAAAAAATTCTCGACGCGCTCGTGGCACTATACAGTACTATAGTACACTATACAGCAATGATGGCGAAGCACTGACTTTTTAAATGACCCACGCGTTGATTTTTATAAATTTATCATCGTATATATAAAAGGATTTTAATTATTTTTCGAATCCCTCTTTTCAAAAAATGTTTAAAATATACTTGAAACTGAGGAAATATTACAATTTTGGGACAAAAAAATTCTCGACGCGCTCGTGGCACTATACAGTACTATAGTACACTATACAGCAATGATGGCGAAGCACTGACTTTTTAAATGACCCACGCGTTGATTTTTATAAATTTATCATCGTATATATAAAAGGATTTTAATTATTTTTCGAATCCCTCTTTTCAAAAAATGTTTAAAATATACTTGAAACTGAGGAAATATTACAATTTTGGGACAAAAAAATTCTCGACGCGCTCGTGGCACTATACAGTACTATAGTATACTATACAGCAATGATGGCGAAAAACTGACTTTTTAAATGACCCACGCGTTGATTTTTATAAATTTATCATCATATATATAAAAGAATTTTTTTATTATTTTTCGAACCTCTCTTTTCAAAAAATGTTTAAAATATACTTAAAACTGAGGAAATATTACAATTTTGGAACTATAGTACACTATACAGCAATGATGGCGAACCTACGACCCGCGGATGAGACACTGACCCACGCGCTGATTTTTATAAACTTGTCATCATATGTATAAAAGAATTTTAATTATTTTTCGAACCCCTCTTCTCAAAAAATGTTAAGAAAATTACAGGTGTTCGGTTGGAGCTTAAAAGTGAGAAATAAATGCATAATTGTGTTTTACGGATGATTTACGACTTGGTTATGTATTCATATAGGTATTTTAAGTCTTGAATGTTATATTAGTTACTTGTGTCCAAAAAATTTTATATAGCGCTTACGATTAAACAGATGTAATAAACACTAAAAAACATAGATCCCATTCTCAGAATGGGTAACTTTGCTAGTTTTTTTATATAATAAAAGAAAAAATAGACAATAAAAAAATATTGAGAAATAAAGTATATATATATATATATATATATATATATATATATATATAATGTATAGTGCAGGGGTGATTGGGCACGATGTCACCCCTTTTATATCAATTTTTTGACGTCGACATTTATTTTTTACCCTACACTTGCAAACAGTTATAAAACAAAAAGGAAACGTAAACTTTTTAGAGGATTATAAAAGTGAGAACCAAAAAAAAAAAGTAGTTTTCTCTCCCTTTCCAAGTGACGCCACTGACTTTTGACCCACCAGCTAGTACTAAAAAAAATAATGAACAAAATTTGACCTACTTCTCAAAAAAAAAAAAAAAAAAAAAAAAAAAAAGTTCGCCGTCACTAGCGCCTATAGCAATCTATTCTCCCGATTCGACTGGGTCCGAATTCCTGTCCCCCGGCGTTGAAATTAATCTGAAATTAATTTTCATCGGCGAACGCAGCCGCTTTTCTTCAGTTTTATGATTCGAACGACAATGTGGATCGTAGGTAAATATTTAACAAACCGCGAGATACACGGCCGGGCTAGGGCTCGCGTTTTATTAAGCAACGGATAACGGGGTCGGTCGAAGCTGTCGCGCGCCATCGTGCAATTATAGCCGGGACACCGATCTCTCCGGTGGAATCTCATTAGTACGCGATTTCCTGCCCCAGCCAGAAATTCTTCCGCTCGCTGATTACAAAGCGTTGTGTAATATCGCCACTGAAGAACCGTGCCCCCCCCCCCCTCTCGCCCTCCCAAGGAGGAATAAAATTGTTTCCACGCGCCCGATCCGCGTCTTTCAAAGCACAGAGGAGAGGAAATTCTCTCGGCCCGACGAGTCCACGTTATGGCTGGCGAAGACGAACATTCCGCCAGAAACGATCCCTACGATCTCTCGCTGGTACAAAGTGGCGCATCTCCTCTGTTCGATTCGATCATCGTTTTATTGGCAATGCCCTTGTCGCCAAGTTTTTCATTCGTTATGTTTGAGCGGAGAATTTTCGAAAAGTGTGAAAGAAAAGAAGGAACTTTGTATTCAGTGTAGAAGAAAAATCATTACCAACTAAAATAAATTGGTAGCTATTTTGTTGTTAATTTTTTAAAACTCTTTCTCGCGTTTAAACTTTAAAAATAAAATCAATGAAATTAAAATTGATAAAATTGAAATTAATAAAAAAATTAAAATTAATAAAAAAATTAAAATTAATAAAATTAGTGTTTTCTTTTTTCTTATGTATTTTATTGCCCCGTATTTCAGTAATTTATACATACATATATCCTACATCCTACAAAATAAAGTTCAGTGCTCTGTAATGAACGAAAATAGAAAGAGAAATACATAATAAAAATTGTGTAAGAAAGATATTGCGACGTACGTGATTGTGGAACTCGCAATCAACTCACGATCAACTCTAATTGTAAGAATACAACTTTGTTGAATAACGACCAGCAAATTACGTGTATAAATAATGATAACGGTGATAACGATCGCGAAAACTGGCGATACTGGCCAGGAAAGTCACGCGTGTATACACTAATATACTGCTAATGGATAACGCAGATGGGATAAGTCGAACGTTTGCAATCCAACCAAACCGAACCAATCCCTTCGTTCAAATATTTTTCGACTCGAGTGCGACAGATCCGCCATCGCGTGTTCCCACCCCCTTCGTCCGCAGACGAAGTGTAGCCGCGAACCGAAAATTGAACAACCCCCGAAAATCCATTTGTTTTCACATCACGACTTTTACCTCATTTTTCACCAGTAGCAGAAAATCCACCTCGAGAATCCGAGTTACTTTCTAATCGATTTGAATTCTCTCTTCGCGACGAAACCAGCGCAGAGTCTCGAGCAAAGGCGAAGGTTGCAGCGGCTAGTAGCGAGAGGACCGAACGAAAGATAGAAGAGGTGAAAAAAAGATCGCTGGAACAAGCATTACAAAGTCTGTTACGCCAGTGTTGTAGCCTAACACACACACACACACACACACACGCATCGAACGGGAAGTTTTACATAATAGAGCGGTCTGACTGTGGAGAGAGGAACTTCATCGTTCGCGAGAGGAAAGAGGTGGATGGAAACGGTAGGTGGGTGAGTGGGTGAGTAGGTAGGTGCGCGCTATCTGGAATAGTCGATTTCTATTCTTCGCCGGTGCCTCATCGGGCAAGCGTTTTCCGATTGCCGGGCGACTCGATCCGGCCTCTTCACAACGAAATCGTTTCCTTCCAAGCGGTGCAACCGGTTCGAATCCACGCGACCGGGAATTGTCAAGTAATTGGCAGACACGCGTCACTTGACAGCGATTTTAACCTCTTCTCGCGCCACGCACGTCGAGAATTCTTCGTCCCAAATTGCAACATTTTCTCAGCCTTTTTTAAGTACATTTGAATTATTTAAACGTAACGTAGATAAAACAAATGACGAGTTTGTTACGTATGAATAATTTCTATCCAGTGAGACGTCACACCAACGAGTACGAGAGAAGAAGAAAGCGATGAATTGTATACGGGTTCGGTCGCTCGTTATGGTCCGCGAACCAGTTGCCCAGCGCAAAGGTTTAATAATCGCCTGTTCTGATTAACAGGTTACCCCTTTG
Organism: Frieseomelitta varia; assembly: GCF_011392965.1. Lineage (NCBI taxonomy): Eukaryota > Metazoa > Arthropoda > Insecta > Hymenoptera > Apidae > Frieseomelitta > Frieseomelitta varia. The sequence goes on from NW_025109372.1 coordinate 35,256, forward strand.
ACTAACGTTGGCACCTAAAGGCGCTTTTGAGATTTACTTTCAAGGTGCTGTTAACACGTCAAGTGCCGTGTCAGTCACCGACGAGGCAAATTTAGCAGTACCTGCTAAATTGAAATTGAAAAACATTAAGAAAAGAATAGTAGCTGAATGTTGCTTTTATTATTATATAAACGGTATACAAAATAATAACGCAATAGTAATTTTAACGGGTTTTAAGTAAGTAATAGGTTTTAAAACAATTTAAGTTAGATTAAGTGAATATTAGAAGCTGAATATTCCATTTATTATTATATAAAAAGTATACTGTTTATATAATTATAGTATATGTTTATATACTATAATTATAATTAATTGTATAATTGTAAGTGTAAACATATACTAATTATATAATATATATATATATATATAAAGATTATATAATTATTTATTTATTATTTATTACATTTATTACAATAAATTCAATAATTATTTTTAATTTAAATAAATTTTTATCAATAATAGGAAAAATTAATTTAGAAAAGAAAAAAATTCCATCTGAATGTGGATTTAGTCCAATTTCAAAATTTATATTACCTTTTTTTAAAATTAGATTATTATTTTTAATTTTTAATATTGAAATTGCTTTACTAATTCCAATAACTTTGTATCTAAAATATTTAAATTTCTATTATACAATTAATATAATTTTATTATTTATATTTATTATATATTATTCACATTAATTTTAGAATGAATAATACGATATCTACATTGAACATACGAATATAAATAAGAATCATTATAATGATTAAATTTTAAGTCGAAATTAAATGTATTTATTACTTCATATTTACTTAAATTAAAGTATTTAAACAAGTATATAAATAGTATATGTTTATATAATTATAAAACAATAATGCAATAGTAAGTTTCCAAGTAAGTAATAGGTTTTAATACAATTCAAGCTAGGTTAGGTTTAGGTTAGGTTAGGCATCTATCACAGAATGTTCTAACATTTTTGAATAGTAGATGAATATTACTTTTATTATTATTTAAAGGGTATACAAAATAATAACGCAATAATAATTTTAATGAGTTTTAACTAAGTAATAGGTTTTAATACAATTTAAGTTAGATTAGGTTTAGGTTAGGTTAGGCATCCATCACAGAATGTTCTAACTTTCTTAACCTCTTGCGCTGGAATGACGTTAATCGCCATGGAAATCGAGTCGTGGGCTCCCTCGAAAAAAAGAGCACAAACCAAACCGAGAGATTACATAGGTTTCAAGTACGAATGGCCACGGTACTTGCCAAAGCAGCAAGATCAGGTGCGCGCAAGATCAACGCGTTGACGCAAGCGGCTGGACGAAGTCGACGCGCTGGCTGGAATTGCGTAAGGTGAAATTTCGCCCGGAGGTACGCGTCTCCTTGCGTACGTTCGCTCTCGATTCTGCGCGGCCGCGACGTTCTCCACTATCGCCGAACGTGTCAAAGGGAAAGCACGAACGAACGAAACGAAAGCAAAACCGATCCTCCAGCAAATGTGCATCTGATCCGGCGAGAACAACGAGCAAGTTTTATTTAACCTCTTGCCACGCACGTCGAAAATTCTTTGTCCCAAAATTGTCCCAACATTTCCTCAGTTCTAAGTATATATAAATGCAGAGACAGAATCGATATTACGGTGAAATACCGATATTTTTGGGTTACTATTCGATTACGTTTGATGAAACCGAAATGATGCGAATAATACTGGCATGATGCTATCAAAACGATGTTAGATCGGTAGATGCATTTCGGTATAATACCGATAAATAAAATATGAATATATTAGAAAAGGAAAAGGAGACAGTGATTAAATGTTTTCATAAAGCTGCCGATAATAAATTTGACGACGCTTATACACGTATCCTTTATTATTTCTAATGCTAATTCATCGTTGTATCTTCGTACAATATCAGCCACGATACTCTTACTTAATTTTAAAAGATGACCGATTTCTCCATACGTTTTTCCTTCGTCTCGGTGAAAAATGACTAATTGTCGTACGTCGATAAATCGAAAGAGGAGTTGAAACAACGATTAATCGTAGAATGGAAGAATATTCCGCTAAATTACTTGAAAAATATTACTGGAAATATACCTAAGCGTCTGCGATATATTATTGAAGTTAAGGGCTACCTAACAAAATATTAACTATCGTTATGTTAACAATTTTCAGGTTCAAATATTGTGGTTCTTCAAATGTTCGAATATTTTTGCCACGCTACATTTCGACATAGTTCAGTTATTGTTTGATATTAAGAAAAGTATGTGCAACAAACAAATAAAATTTACGTTACTATAAACCATAATGAATGTCCTATTATATTATTAAAAAATTAATCCAAATTTACTATTATAAACGATCGAAATCCACAACAATATTTTGAATAGCATGATGTCCGAATATTAATAAGAGTCTACTGTAGAAAATGAAAAATGTGTTTTCGTCGGTAAAGCGGTACCGTACCGGTATATATTTCGGTATTTTTGCCATTGTGGACGTCAAATACCGATAAAATACGTGTGAAAATACCGGTATGACCGTCTTATACCGGTATTAAAACCAATTTCCTAAATAGCGGTTACATTACGACAATATGGGAGCAAATACCGGTATAATACCTAAACCTCACAATATTTCGGTTTCAGTCTCCGGTTATAATACCTCAAAATATTTCGGTCTTCAGTCTCTGTTTGTAACCCAGGCGAAACGAATGACAAGTTTATTACTTCTCAATAATTTCTATCCAGTGATATCGTACCGACGACTGCAAAAAGAAAGCGGCGAATTATCGTGTACCGGTTTGGGTCACTCGTTATGGTCCGCAATCAATTACCAGTGGTTAATCTCTTGCGCTGGAATGACGTGCCACGCACGTCGAGAATTT